>NC_064285.1:9220198-9275389 GCF_019186545.1 Solanum stenotomum
TTCTTCTTCTTCTTCACAATTAAATATTTGTGTACTTTGCTTATGTTGAGTGGCTCGCTGACACCAATGTTTTTGTTATAAATCCTGGTATGTAGTTTTACAGTCATTAATTTATGCTTATGTTATTACGGATAAATGATAAGATGTAATAATTTTCATTTTCCTTTACATTATTAATGTTTGTTACTACGTAATATTGTATGTAAAATAATACAGTGTTTTAGTTTTAATGACTGGTAGGTTTTAAGTATTATTTTATAAAATCCATGATAGGAAATTACTGCGCGAAGCGCGGATAATTTTACTAGTATATATATATAAAAGAGAACCTTAGTCCCGCTTACGTGGCGCCACCACAAACCAAAATTTCCTTTTAGTTTATTTATTTACAAAACTACCCTTCCCTTTTCATGAAAAGTTGTGACTTTTATTAAGAGTTGCGACTTTTATGAAAAGTTGCGACTTTAATGAAGAGTTGTGACTTTTATGAAAAGTTGTCACTTTTATGAAAGGTTGTGACCTTTTCGAAGGATTGCAACTTTTCCAAATAGTTGTAACATTTCCGATAAGGCACAATAAGCATTTGTTCACACTATCCTTTGTTCTCTATAAATAGAGGGATTTCCTCTCATTTTAAAACAACGAAAATTCTGAACCTCCTCCTCCTTTGACACCATGCTTATGTTATAGATCTTGGTATGTATTTTTTACATTCATTAATTTATGCTTATGTTATTAAGGATAAATGATAAGATGTAATAATTTTCATTTTCCTTTACATTATTAATGACTGATAGATTTAAGTATTATTTTTATAAATTCCATGAGTTGCGACTTTTATGAAAAGTTGTGACTTTTAAGAAAAATTGTGACTTTTATGAAGAGTTGCGACTTTTATGAAAGGTTGTGACGTTTATGAAAGGTTGTGACCTTTCCGAATGGTATAAAAGAGAACCTTAGTCCCGCCTACGTGGTGCCACTATAGACCAGAATTTCCTTTTAATTTATTTATTTCCAAAACTAGCCTTTACATTTCATGAAAAGTTGTGACTTTTATGAAAAACTGTGACTTTTAAGAAAATGTGCAACTTTTATGAAGAGTTGCGACTTTTGTGAAAGGATGTGACGTTTATGAAAGGTTGTGACCTTTTCGAAGGTTTGTGACAATTCCAAAGAGTTGTGACCTTTCCGATAAGGCACAATAAACATTTGTTCACACTAACCTTAATTTGTTGTCTATAAATAAATGGATTTTCTCTCATTTTAAAACAATGAAAATTCTGAACTTCTTCTGCACAATTAAATATTCATGTACTGAACTCCTGTTCAGTGGCTTACTGATACCATTGTTTTTGTATCAATGCATTGGTTGATAAAATCGTTTCATCCTAAGAGGATATAATTCTTTAAACTTCATGTATTAGAGGGGAATAAATTTCTTAAGGCGACATTGTGCACTTAGTGGACTCGATTTTTCCTTTCTATTTCCATCTAATTTTACATATCCTGGTATTTTTTTACAGTCATTAATATATGCTTATGATGTTAATTTTTGTTTTTGAGTACATGTTTTATACTCTGTTGTTATGTTTCTGCAAAGTTATTGTCTCCAGCTATATTGAACATATAGAGGCACATATAGTAGGTATTTTCATTGTGCAGAAAATAATTATTGTACTCAGTTCCAAGAATTCATGTTTTGATATTCTATATAAAATTCTATGACTTAAAAGTACTATATATAAACTTACATATTATTTATTTTAACATAGATATGAAGTTTCTCACTTATCAATTGAAGAAATTCATTATGATAGTTCAAAAGTTATAATTGCTTTCATGTTCAAGAGTAATTTCTGTTTTGACTATGTTAACAAATTTTTGAATTTTTCCTTGAGACATATATCATAGTTGTATAATCTATGCAACTTAAATGTGTTCTTTTCTTATGAAATTTCTTTATATATATTCTTATTTTCTTCTTTATTTTCCTTTTAATTTTGATTAAAGAACCAAAGATTTATTATTTCTGAATAATTCATTCATTAGAGGTTCTTGAGTTATGTGATAAATAATCAAATTCATGTTGGAATATTTCTAATATTTTTTTAAGATCCTATTTTTTATTTTAATGTATGAATATTAGTAAAAGATTATTTGCAAGTTCAATGCAAGTATTATTTATGACCGCGCGAATCGCGGGTAAATTACCTAGTTAATAATATTCGTTAGATATTATTTATTTTACACTTAATGAGATAATTTTAAATCATTTAATTAATACCATTTAAAAATGGCTTAAGTTATCGACGACCCCTTAAAGTTGGCATGATTCACTTAGACACCTTAACTAGGACTAGTACATTGAACATCTTCGCCCATTCAAATTTGAACAATTTTTTGACAATCAGCTAAAAAGTATGAAATATGTGTAATACACTCGCAATGTGTTAGTATACTGATTAATGAATTCATCTCATAAATTGCAGAAACATTGGAAATGCCTCAATAATTCATCTCATCATGAATTGCATCGCCGCTGTCGCCTTCAAATCATCTTAATCCAAAGGATTTTTCAGATCTGACTTTTTTTAAAGTTGAAAATAACAAATTACATATACATAAAAATTTATCAATACATGAACCATCTATAATTTTAGATATCAATAATTTTATTGACTATATAATCATTTATGCAAAGCGTAGAGAAAGGAGGAAGGAGAGGTGATTTGTGTTCTTTTTTTAGATCTGATTTATTCGAGTACAAATATATACTTTTCAATAAGAACAAAAAAAGGGAGAAAAAAATAGAGTAGTAATTGTGTGAATTTCTATTTTTTTTGGTGAATAAGATCATAGTATCCGTCGGATTTAAAGAAAGTGGAGAATAAAATAGTGAGGGTGTTTTACAGTTGAAAATGATACAAGTGAGGGAGAGGGAGAGGGAGAGATGACTGAAGAAAAGAGAAGGGTGGATGGTGGTGGTGGCAACATCAGCGGCAATGATGGAAATGGTGGTGGTGTTGGAAGAAGTTATGGCTAAGGAAGAAGGAAGAAGAAAGAGTTTTAAAAAATAATTAAAAAGTACCCTTCAAACAAACTCAATGCATGTGTATAAGTGTATTGCACCTTATTTGCCATGTAGCGAAAATTGTGTAATAGGTACTTATTTTGAACAATAAAAGTTCTCAATAGAAACAAGTCTTAAATAAGGTATCAAAATAAAATATGCGGACAATTTTAAGGAATTCTGTATCACTTAATCCTTTAAAAAAATATTTGTAAACAAATATGGAACCCGTGTACAACTTTGATATTTCATAAGTAGTATATATATACATATATATATATATGAAAAAATTACATAAATACACAACTTAAGATATTATAATTCCTAAAATTTTCTACCATTTAAAAAAATTTACAAAATTCCCCTCTCGGATACATTTCTATCCCTTTTCACATACAGTACTATCCCCTCTCGGATACATTCATCCCCTCTCGAATACATGCATCCCCTCTCGGATACATTCATCCCATCTCGAATATATGCATTCCTTACATCCCTCTGATTAAATAATGTATCATTTGCAATGTATCATACATCCAAGAAATGTATCGGAGAGCCCCTCTCATTAAGTAATGTATCATTTGCAATGTATCAGACATCCGAAAAATTTATCCGAGAGCAATGAAACATCCAAAATTTTATAATTAAGAATACCTTCAAAATACGATGTAACTAACACCTAAATATATGAGATTTTTATACTTTGAGAAGTGCTAAATGGTCAAAGAATTTGGCCAGAAAATTTTTAAAAATATAATTTTTTTAATTTTAAAATAAACTGATGTTTTTTTCACTGTTAGTTAAAAGGTATTAAAGTTAAAAGGATAAAAATGTTTAAAAAGATAAAATAATATAGAGAAAATATCATTTTGGCCAAATTCTGTGGCGAAAAAGATTTTTCCTTAATACTTTATATATATTCCCTCCGTCCACAATTGTTTGGCAGGTATACTAAAAATAGATGTCCAAGATTAATTGTCAATTTAAACAATCAAGAAATAATTAGTCACTTTTTTCCAATTCTGCCCTTAATGATTATGTAGTTCAATTGAAAAGTTATGTGGACTTTTGATATTCTTGATATAGTAGGGTTATATTAGTCAAATTACACCTTGTATTAAATTTTCCTTGAGGAATGTGCATGACCTTACCCTGACAAACAATTGTGGACGGAGGGAGTACTATTTATATTGGAACTTTTACCTCAAATAACGTGTATGGATTTATTGCTCAATATTAATTGGACCTTGTGTTTTGGGATTTGTTAGGAATAAGAATATATACATGTAAATATGGCACATGTATGATGAACGTTTAGTTTGATTAAAATTGCTCCCTCCGTTCATTTTACTTTTTCAATGTAGTATAAATAGTTGTCCAATTTTATTTTTTTAGTTTGAAAATTTTAAAAATAATCTATCATTTTGTGTCTTTTTTATTCTTATACATTAATGAATAGTTGAATGCTATTAATTTTTTAATATTTAGATAACTTATAATTAATAGAAATAATATACCAATATTACCTTCTTCTTCTTTTTTTTGTTTCTAAAAATTGTGTTAGTCAAACGAATCTATAAAATATATTAAAATGAAGAAAATGACTTCTCTGATAACTATCGAAAACAAGTTTCATAATAATATTCCAAAGCAATCTTCTCCTTCCCACCCCTTGGCCATCCGACCAACCCCAAAGTACTCTCACTCTCTAACAACCATTTTGCCGATATAGTGTTTGCTCGATTATATATAAAATGCTCTTGGGATAATATTCTTTTTTTTTATACTTAACAAACATTAAATATTTATTTTCCAATAAAATATTTTCCTTTCATATGTACCAAGGGCACCCTAATCTTAAGGGTTAATTACTCTAACCACCCTTACAATATGAATAGTACTGTATTAAAATAAAATCAACATAACATTAAATATTAATTTCATAATTTTTGTAGAAGAAAATCAATCTTATTAATTAAACATTTATTAAATTAATGACATCTTTAATTTCAATACAACTAGACTTGATTCTCTCAGCTATTAAATGGCAAAATCAACATATCATTAAATATTAATTTCTTAACTACTTTAAAGGTCTTGATATATCATGCAATATATTCTCCACAAGCTGCGTACACTTCTAATTGAATAAATGAATTGGCAAATGATATAGCAAAAGTCAAGTGGATCTCTTGCAAATTAGGTGAGTATATTTAAAGTTGGAGTGTTATTTACTTGTCAACTGAGGTCAAGTTTGAGTGTTTGTTTATGTATTATGCTTTATATTATTATCAACGACGGAGCAAGGAATTTCGTTAAGGATGTTCAATCTTTAAAAGAGTGAATATTTTTTTAGCGAAGTGGCTACACAATTTTTTTTATTGATAAATGGGAAATGCAAGTTTAAACTGATGAATGGTGAACTTAGTTAACCGACTTAATTGTCGAGCATAAGACGATTAGATATTATTTGAATGATTAAATCTAGTGGTAAAACTGTAATCATATTCAATTTTATTTTTCAACCACATATAGTATAGTTTATATGTGAATATAAGTGACGTCAGCTAGCTACAAATACTTTACATCTAGTAGTTTTTTTATGGGGTGTATCTTTAAGAAATTGTAGCCTTTTTTTTGGTAAAATGATTATCTGTCTGTATATAAGCAAAGTTGAAATCAATTCTCAATATGCATACAAACTTTTTAGTAAGATTTTCAGGTGGCCGGTAAGGGAAGATCTAACAGAAAAGGCTGAATGTAGTCAAAGTCATTCTAGTTTCAATTTATTTTTCAAGAAATCGATTAAACGAAGTAAAAAAAAATTACTTTATGAATACTTTAAATCTTGTCTTTTAAGGTCTGACAAGTCTACACCTCAACAAGGCTCGAAGCAAGGTGCATTTGCAAATATTAAAATTTTAATAGTTAAATTCATATTAAATTTTGGATTAAATCTTAAGCTCAAGATATGTCGATCTAATCAAATTATTGGTTGATAAAGGTAAATTAATGTTTAAGTTAAAATTATATGACTTAGATGAAGGTCAATTACATTTGGATAAGTCTGTTATGTTGACAAGATGAAAACAACTGATGCTCTTCAAGCCCAGATTCCGCTAAAGTCTAAAATACCCCCAAACCCTAGCCTATGTAAAGGAGTCTTCATAAGATGAAAGGAAGAAAAAAAGTAGAAATACATAACATAAAGAAACTTTGTTATCGTTATGCCAAAATGAGTCATTTGACACCAAGCTTGAAAAGAAGAAACCACAAAAATAAATACATATATACTAAATGAATTAAATTAAATTAATTTCCACCACCAGCAGAGGCAGCATCACCAAGCAAATCCCCAAGCAAACCATCAAGCAAACCACCAACACCGCCACCGCGTGTTAAATCAAGCAAACGCCTGTTTCCCATTTCCATGTTGGTTGAAACGATGCCACTCACAAGAACAAGTAACAATACCACTACTCCAACAAAACGTGATGACAAACCAGCCATTCTAAATAGGATTATGATTCTTATTCTTCAACAAGAGATAAACGATTTAATAAATTTCCATTTCTTCGTGCAACTATATATAGTGTTTGAGATCCCCTTAAACTGTGTGTTAGGATGTGTATGTGGAGTAATTTTTTGTTTAAATGATCATCCCTTCATCATTAGATTATAAGAAATGTTTTGGTAGACATTGCATGTGGCTTTCCATAAACTAAGCACACTATCATATAGTATGAGAGACTCAAAAATGTGTAAGAACTTCAAATCGAAGAAATGAGTTGGCAAATGATCTATCGAAAGTCAACTGGATCTCTTGCAAATTAGAGAACACTGTGTAATGATTTTGAAGGTCATTTTTGGAAATTTTCGGAGAACTATCGTTTTACCCCTTCTGATAGTTGCCCCCGAGTTATTTCTGATCAGTTTGCAAAGTTGGTTTTGAAATTTGATTGAAAAGCTGTGATTTTTGGGAGTTTTGAGTTTTGGAGGTCTAAACTTTGTTAAAAGTGTTTTTTTGGTAACAACCAGATTTACGAGTCTCAAAATGAAATTTCGTCAGTATCATCAGCTCCGAAATGGAGAATGTTTTTATTGCTTTGACAGGATCATCCCTGTTGACATTTATGTTCCAAGTTCACTTACTATCAAGGCTTTTCTGTACGAAATATTGCAATTGGAGAAGAAGATAAATGGGCACAAGGATTTGCTTATGTGGTGGACCAAATAAGAGCCTTGTTTTTATGTTTCCATCGATCTGTGTGGAAATAAACCTTTGGCCAAGTACCATATTTTTTGTGATTATTAAGTCAGAATGAGGACTGAGAGTCATGTTTGTGTTACTGATTGTGGCTATAAGATCATGTTGTCTTGTTTTACTAAGTTTTGGTTACGGGTTCATATTCTTATAATTGGAGCTAACCGATGATCCTATTAGTACATCGTTGATTTTGTGTATTGATACTACACTTTCTCTTCTTCTGTTGACTATAGAGCATATTCCAGCGGCTGGTGCGCGACATCAATTGTGAATCTGCACTTTTTGAATCCAAGGGTGAGTTGTTTCTTCCGAGATGCTATGGGTTAATCTTTTTCCTGTAGTCCATTTTTGGATATAGACTTCTTTTGTTTTGGGGTTGTATCCCCGTATTCTAAACTATGTAAATATTTTGATACACGAATTTTCGGTACTAGGGGGGTTATTTCCGCAAATTTTTTATGATAATGGGCTTTCATTATGCGACTTGTTTTAATTGTTGAAAAGTGTTACTTCTAGTTGTTTAGTTGATTGCATGTTAGTAGATAATTGGTTCTCCCATAGGGAGTTTAGTGTGGGTGTCTCTCACAACGAGTTGGGTTGTGACAAAGATGGCATAGATCCCTGGATTCATTGATCTCGTCGTACCAAAACAAGTTTACTAGAGTTTTGCAAAACGATGGAGACGTTTGTAATTTTCTTCAGGAGGCTACAAGACTCTAGGATATCATCTCTTATTTTCTTTCTTTGTGTTATGACTTGATTCTGTTATATTCTAGGTGTTTTGATGATCCTCATAAATGCAGGGACCCAATCCCTAGCAGAGTGATCTCGTCCAGATTCAAATGGGGTACAACTATAAAATTGTCATGTCAGGTGGTAGGTGAAAAGTACAGTGTATTGCACCAATAAGAAGAGCAGACGAGACTATCTGTTTCAGTGGCTCACCAATGCAGGGACCTGGTCCCTGGCAGAGTTCTCTCCATCAGATGCATAATGGGGTACAACTGTACAGCTGTCCTGTCAGTGGTAGGTGAGGCGCAAGCGTACTGAACCAATCAGAATGGACGAGGGTGTTTGTCCAATGGGTAAGAACTCTTTATGGTTGATATTTTCAACATGCCAAACAACATATTAAATTCATTCATTCAAAGGAGGAAGTGAGCCAACAAGCCTTTCAATAAATCACAAAGAACATTGCAAGGGACCTGGTCCCTGCAAGATTGCTTACATGAAAATGTGACAAGACAGCTGTCAGAAAAGCCGCCACCTCTAATGTGGTAGGTGCACAACTTTTCTAAACAACAGGCTTTTAGCCAATAGGGTTGTCTCAACGAGTTTGTGTTGATTTCATATAGTCTCTTCTCAAAAACACAAACTCAAGATTTAGCAAACAAAATCTCACAAGCTTAAAAAGACAACGCCATCTTCAAGGAAGAACTCAAGCACAAGAACGCATACAACAAGGACCTGATCAACTGAAGAAGAGCTTTCCGTATCTGCTGTTGTTCTTGATTGTTTGTATTTGAGCTTAACTTGTAGGATTCGTTTCACTTGTGTTAGAAATGTTTCAAAACTTGTGTGAATCTTTGTAAGAACATAGTTAGGGGTAACTTTGTGTCTTATTGTAAAAGTCTATATTAATCGTTGAGGGTTAGTATAGTAGGCAATGCATGCATTGCTTAGGCTCGTTTAAGTAATAGTTGTATTACTTAGTGTGAGATTAGGAGGTTAATCTCATTGTTGTGGTGTAAACTATGTTTCGCTTTTGCTTAAGAAGATTAGTGAAAACAGTTTGAAAGTCATGTGTGACAGGTCGTGGTTTTACTCCCTTGAGCAAGGAGGTTTCTATGTAAAACTTTTGTGCTTGTTTTACATTGTGCTATTTATTTTCTGCACTGTTATTCTATCGAGGGACCTGGTCCCATGATCACTGGTGAACGCATACATTCCAACATATTCCAATTGGTATCTGACGATCCAAATTTATATATGACTTCATTCTTTGTCTAAGGATGGTTGGCACCAGATACAACAGAGTAAGGAAACCAACTCTAGCTGCGGAACCAACAGCTCGAGGGCAATGAAGGGGTAGGGGTAGACTGTAGAGGAAGGGGCTGGGGTAGAGGAATAGCAACACCCGCTAGGGGTGGAGCCAGGGGCGGACCCACTTGGTACTTTGTAACATCCGACAATTTAAAAATGAATATGAAAAAGCTTGAAATTTGGAAATGAAATTAAGAAAAATTGTATAAAAGTTAAAGGTGAGCACCCATGAAACAAATGGTTTGGCTGGTTTGATGGTTGTAGGTGGGTGCTCAAGGTTGTTTCTCGGTTGTCAACCACGGATCGATTCCCCTTCGGCACGTTACTTTTGGTTTAAAATCCAACTATTCTTTCTCTTAATTTATTTTGCTGAATTGTTTATTTTATTTATTTTTCTCCTTAATGCTGATTGTCTTTTTTTCCTTTCACAAACTGTCTTTTGCTAAATTTTACTAAACAAGATTTTATAGAAAAAAACTGTCATCTTCCTTTTTTTAAAAAAAAAAACCCAAAATATAATTTTTATTGATTTTTTTCGCTATCATATTTAAATATGATTGTCTTTCTTATGAAAAATGTTAAATTTGTAACTTATTTTGTGATTGATAGCTAATGGAGCACCCACAACATTAAAATCCTGTATCCGCCACTAGGTGGAGCTCAGGCAGCGACTGGGCTGAGACCAGTGACCCCTCCCCCACCAGAAAATCTTGTTGAGAAGGATGTTGAGGTAACATATGAGGAGGGTGCGGAACCAGATGTGGCAACACAGGTTAGGGGTGCAGGCCTCCCCTTATTACTTCTGACTTCTGAGGTTGTTCAGTAGGTGCTAGCTTTCCTGAGTGGTTGGTAGGTACTGTAGCAATTCCCATTGTGCCCGCTACTTAGGCTCCAAGTTGGAGGGCACATTTATGTATTATGTCTTCAATGATACATTTCAACTCCTAATAAAGTGTTTTAATTAGACACTTTCAATTCAATTTTTATAAAAACTTATGTACGTATTTTCATTTGTCTATTAGATAATTGAAATTGAAAGAGTCTAATTGAAACACTTTATTATGAGTTGAAGTGTTCAATTGAAACATGATTAAGATCGAATGTCTAAATGAAATATTTTTTCAAGTTTAACGAGTTGATTATGTATTAAGCTGAAAAAGAACCTCTATATAATTGATAAAGCAATGAAAAAAACCATGATATCAAACAACGGCTTATACCACATGTCCAAAGAAGTGCATAAATTAACTAAAATGGAAAATTGATGTTGGTAATTTAAGAGAAACCTAAGTTAGAATATCAAGTTGACGGAACAAACTTTGTACTTTTCAAAAGGAGGTTATTTATATGCATGTAGATGCTTTAGGCAAAAAATGATGAAAAGATATTTATTCAGCTAATATTAAAAATAAAAAGAAACTAAAGTAATATGCTTTAAATCACTATATTATAATTCCCACGCAATAATCCAGTATAACTTGTTTGTAAACCAAACGATCCCTTAGATTTTTTGTCTCAATTGCAAGCAAGGAATTAACAATGTGGTTAAATTACACATAATCAGAATAATCACAACCATGTCAATTTCCTTACAAGCAACAAAAAGAAGAAAATCAGAACAACTATTCAAGCAATACTGCAACCCTAAGTTTAAATCAAAGCCATAATGATTTAGTTGGGGTCCAATACAGATAAATCTAACACATGGTGACGAATAAAAAAAAAACTTATCTACAATCTGCATTTCTAGAAGGTAGAGTTTCTTGAATTGTGAAATTCATCTCGTGCTCCCATGTCCTTTTAAATCTCATAATCGAATATCAAACACGCAAACCTTGTTGTTTGAAAAACAAGCTGCAACCTTATTGCCCTCCTTGTTCCAACATACTTCAAAAATAATGCCATCCCCATTGTAGGTTTTTACAATCTTGGCCTCCTTCACTGACCATATATTCATGCATTTATCAACTGATCCACTTGCCAAGTATTGCCCGTTCGGACTAAATGCAATAGAGTAAATAGGTTCCCTAGATTCAAAATGCAAGAGAATCTACTCAGTAAAGAAACAAAAATATTCAACAAGAACGATACAAACATTTGATAATCTAAAAGAAAGATACACAATTAACTCATTCTCACTCCCCTCCCCTCACATCCCCACTCCAATAGGTATATAGGTATCAATAGTTCAATTGAGCACGAGTAAGCAAACCCCATAGTACTTGAGCCCGTATATGCAAGTTAAAAAGTGAAATTTCATTAAGAGTGCCTTAATATTTCCTGTGTCGAAGTAGACATAATGAGTTCACATCTATTACCTGTGACCGTTCAAAGTGTGAAGAAGACGACCTTGTTCAACATCCCATAGATTCACAGTAGAGTCAAATGAACCACTAGACAGACAAACAATAAAACAAAATCAGCTCAAAGAAATAAAAAAGTTAGGTGCAATACATTAAATCAGCACACACCAAAAATCCATTTTTTGGACGGTTTAAGTAAAACTTTATCTCTCTGGATTATTTTTACTTGCAAGGGGATTGTTGTGCTGCTGTGGAAGGGGGTGTCACGGATCCAGGGAGAGGATGATGAAGAACGAAAGGGAAAATATATAAAAGGGGTTAATTTGTAATCCAGGATTCCTATCCTGACCAAATCGCCTTCCAAGATAAAACAATAAATCAGAGCAGGGGCTAGAAACATGATTGGTAGCAATAGATATATACCTTGCCAGCAACAATTGTTGATTTGGATTTCTTGTACCAGCGCCAGTTGGGCTCCATTTGATGGTATATGTCTCCTAAAAAGGCATAATAGTCAGCAACTAATGTCTGATTTGATTAAATGAATCAACAATGACCACAAAAAAAGAACAAAAATAGAAATAATGATGTTCTATGCAATACTTTGCGATGTTCTCTGAAATCATGCAAGCAGACATGTTGTTCCATGCTCCATATCTGCACAGAAACAATGAATTTTATTATACAACACAATAAACATAATTCCTTGGAAACAACATATTCAAAGTCTTAGCGCGGAATAGGTGAAGCTAAAATTCAACATATGCAAATCTCTGAGGGCCAGTGGCACACTACACCACCTCTCTACCTGAAATGGAATTACCTTAACTGTGGTATCATCAGAGCATGAAGCCAGCAAGGAACCTGAGGGGTCCCACTTGACATCATTGACTTCATTCTGCAATGGCGAAGTTAATAACTCTTTAAGAATATATTCATAAAGGATATTAAGTTTGCGCTTTGCACATACACTAAATGTGCATAAAATATTTCGAATTGGAATCGTTATGAAATGGTACCACACCTTATGTCCTGAGAATCTTTTGACTGGTCGATTCTCCCCAACATTACAAATGTAAATCATGTTATCAATGGAACCGACCGCAAAAGAATCGTTGTTTTGCCAATCAGCATCAAGTACAACTGAATGGGGTTGTATAACAACAGTGAGAATAAATTCAAAACAAAACAAAATCTATAAGGTAAAATATAGAGCAAAGTTAAGACAGATCAATGGAAACAAAACACCTGCAGGAAATTCAAATTGCTGCTTCGGTTTGCCAGACTTCACATTCCAAACAACGGCAGTTCTATCAACACTACCGCTAAGTAGATAATCACCTATCTTGTTCCACTTCAAAGAGAAGATTGGACAACAATGATTGTTAAGATTTCTAACCAATTCCCCTGAATGAAAAGTCAGTTATAGGATTATCAGTAAGAGAAAAACAGACACGAGGACAACACGCATATTTGAACAACAATGAAAAGGACTCAACATTCTTGAATAGATTCGACAGGGTGAAAAGTTTATCAACAAGAAAATGGATTGTTTCTTGGTGTCTTTTAGTTTCAATCAGGTAAACAAGACATGAAAAGTAGTGGTCTATTATGAAAATAATCCAAAGAACAAACTAGCAAACGCATTTCCGGAACTATACTTTCCAATGGTCAATTTATACATTCAATCTTCAAAATAAGTTTTTCCTCCATGTCCCTTACCATATCGGTTCCATATTCTGACTTTGCCTTCGTAAGAACCGGTTGCAAGCAGGGTTCCCTCACTCTGTACAAGAAAAAGTCATAAATACAAGATCGAATAATAACAAGAAAATCAAATTGGTAATCACAAGCAACCAGAAAAGTATAGATCAACGAAAATGACCAGTAGAAAACTCACATTCCAATCAAGTGTTGTAACATCCTTGTGTTCCTGAGTTGCTCGACTTTCCAAAGGCTTCAAAACCAAAACATTTGGAGTTCTCCTTTGGATAGTAGAATTACATGGACCATCTCCAATAGTCCAAATTCTAGCAGTAGAGTCTCCCGACCTAAATTGATATTACACATGGTTAGCTATACGAGAGATGGTTCCTTAGACGAGTCTAAAACTACTCTTAACCTTTTAACTAAGGAAAAACCACTTCAAAGAATTTGACCATGAGTTTTTCATAGACGAGAGCAACAAAAGAAAGAAATCGAACTATGCTTACGCAGATGCAAGAAGTGACCCTTCTGGACTCCAAGCACAGGTAAAAACCTGACATGAGTTTAGAAACAAGAAACAATTGTAATTTTTATAGAGAAGACAAAAAAGAGATGATATTTAGTATTTTTTCCTATTATGAAATCGTGGCGGTCAAACCTCTGAGGTATGTCCTTCCAAAACCATTAAATCAGAACTCGAAATTTCATATGGGGTTGAGTCTGTGTTGATATCCATAGGCTCCGAATCTATCTTGCAACAAAAGCAAAACTTAGTATCACAACAAAAAATGTGTACAAGTATCAGCTGCATGCTCAAAAAATCATGTATTTCAATGAAGCTTCTACTGTTTGTTATCCAGGAAAAAAAAAATAAGCAATATGCAGTTCAACTGAAAATGAAATAGAAAGCATATGACATGGCCAGTGACGGATTTAGGATTTTTGATTTATGGATGCTCACATTTTTAATATAAAATTACTATAAATCACATAGAAATGTCTTTTAACACAATAATTTAAAATATTAATGAGAAAAAAAAAGATTAATATTAGCATTACTCAAGAAGAAAGAAAAAAAAACAACTAGCTTGGAATATTTCTTAACCAAAGAGCAAATATTTCTCGAGAAAAATAAGAAAAGTCTTTGGGCATGACTTCTTTTTTTTTTTTTAAATTTTTGCAGGTCACAAGAAATTACATAAAACGTAAAAAGGAAATTAAGACTAAAAATTTTAAGTATACAAAGAAAGTAAAAAGAGAAAAACATGTGAGACTATATTGGGAGAAAAAAAGAGGAAAATAGGAAATGTGTAAACAATTGTTATTAGCAAAAATCGAACCCTTAACTTCCCCTAAAAAATACAGCCTTCCAACTAGCTACTGGACCAAAGAACTCATTGGGCTTTTTATTCACTAGATGTTGTTCGATTAATATACTCATATTTCAAGAAATAACATAGAAACAAAAAAATGTTCTGTTATTTGAGGTTCGAACCTAGAATTCCTTAATTCAAATGGACACCCATCACCACTGCACTAAGGACATAACTTTTGTCAAGGATGTTCAATTCTAAATATATATCATTTAAATATAGAATTTAACATATATATATATAACGTCATTTTTCGACGAAGGGTGGACACCCTAGGATGGCTATAGCTACGCCATTATGGCGCTGGAGCACCCAATAGGTTGTATGTGGGTCCGCCCTTGCCTATAACATTAGTGTCTTCACCATAGCAAGAAATGCCCATTCTAGCTATTTAAAGTATTGATGTAATTATTTTCAAACAGAATAATATTCTTACTATTATTTTAATACTTTCTCCAACTATCTCTACTTTCATAATAGAAGTAAATCAACAACTTGACTTTTGTGTCCAATCAAACACCATCCCACTCCCCTCAGATCCCACTTGTGGAATAAAACCGAATATGTAGTTATTGTTGTAGGGGCTAATAGTCCTTTTGTCCTTTTTTCATATTCTTTGATGACCAACAATTAGATTCCTTATTTAAATAACCAGACTAGCCAACTTCTCTCTTATTAGTAACTCTTTTTAATCATTAAAATATATTTCCTTCACCATTGTTATATTCCTGCTAAGCATAATTGTTACGAAAATGTTGTGGATTAACTAGCAAACAATCACGAACAAAGAGAATAGAGAAGAAGAATAACACAAGGATTTAATGAGGTTCGGCCAGGCCTACTCCTCCCAGCAAGAGTAGAGAGAGTATTCAACTATGAAAAGAAAGAAGAAGCTTACAATGTTTTCAAGACCTTAGAACTACATCGTGTATCATGTACAATGCTTTAGAATCCCAACTATACTTCCTATATATAGATTCCAAAGTAGTCCCAAACCTATAAGGAAAATGTTTTCCCAATTCTATAAGGACAATATTTTCCTTTTCCAAATCTATTAGGACAAATTGTATCCTAAACTAATATATATGAATTATAGTTTCCTAAAATATATAAGGAAAAATTCAAGACATAATTAATAAATATTCCCTTGGCTTGAATTATTTTCATCAATTGAAAATACCGTCTATCTGCCTTGCTCCCTGCCCTCCAAAGGGCTTACTAAGTACAACTCACACCAATCAAGTCTAGGCAATGCCTAAACTTATTGATTCATACTATCTTGATCATCATATCTACTAAATTATCATGTGTAGACACTTTATTCTCATCAATAACTCCTTTAGATATAACAACTCATCAGATAAAATAATGTTTGACTGCCATTTTATCCCCTTGACAATAAACCAAATTCCATGCTTGATTCTTTTGAAGAGACTTCATATCTTCACCAATTGCACCAATCCATCTATCTTCTTTGGTACTAGAAATAATTTTTTTATAGCTATTAGGCTCAAACACGTCAATTGTCTCTGATAATACAAATTCTATAAAATTTGCATATCCTTAAAGATTTTCATCAACCACGTTTGTGAATCTTTTTGGTTGGTTGATCACTCTCTTTTTCCTACATGTTGAAATACTTTATGATTGTTGTTGTATAGGTGTATCATCACTATCATCCTGATTAATGTCTTGCACCTACTCCACTTCTAAACTATTAGGTTGAGCTAGTGGAGATTCAACTTCTAGCTCTATGCGGTCACTAACACTGTGATATGATTCTGCTATTGCCTTTTCCTTTTGACTGTTTAATGAGGCATATTCATTGAATGTCACAAATTAACCCCAGAGTCTTTTGTTCTCTTTCCCTCAGCTCAAGTTTTCCATCCCTTACATGAGCATAAGTAGGACAACCATATATTCTTAAATTCGAATAATCACCAGGCTAATCGGACTTAACTTCAAAGGGAGTTTTAAACTCAATAGTTGTAGATTACATCTATTGACCAAATAACAATTGGTATTGATTGCTTCAACCCAAAAAGTCTTGCAAACACATGAGTGAAAGCATACTTCATGCTCTATCACAATGTCTTATGTTCATACGTTCTGCAATACCATTTTGTTGTGGTGTTTCAACACAAGTGCGGTGTCTCACTATGCCCTCTCTGCTACAAAATTTATTGAACTTTAAGTTTCAAAATTCCAAACCATTGTTAGTTTGAAGACGTTTAACTTTTCTTTTGGTCTGCCTCAACCATCGTCCTCCATTTGATAAATGTTGAAAATGCCTCATCTTTTGTTTTAAAGAAATACACTCATACCATTCTTGAGTAATTGTCAATCAAAATCATAAAGTACCTTGCACCACTTTTGGAGGGAATTCTGTTTGGACTCCACAAGTATGAATGTATATAATCTACCTTGTCTTTGGTCTTCTGTATAGCCTTCATGTTGAACTTCACCCGTATTTTCTTACCAAACACCCACTGCTCACAAAAATTTAAAGCTTGATTTTTGTAACCATCCAACAAATTCTCTTGTTCAACAAAGACAATCCCTTGTTACTTATAAGACCAAATCACAAGTGCCACAATTGAGATTGATTCATATTATTCTTCCCAGAAGCTACAATTGCTTCCCCTGCAACTACACTGTCTTGTAGATAATACAGTCTAGACGGAAGCTTACCTTTCATGAGTACCATGGAACCGTTACATACTTTAAGTGTTCCATTTTCTGAGTGAAACTTATACCCTTGATCATCCAAAGTCAAAAGAGAAATCAAATTTCTCTTAATTCAAGGAACATGCAAACATTTAATATTTCTGATAATGCCATCAAACATTCTCAATTTGATGTTACCTATCCTCTATACCTCAAATGGATTATCATCACCTAGGTAGAGAATCCCATTTGTCTGTTTGTAAGTTGCAAACCAATTTTTGTGTGGACACATGTGAAAAGTTGCACCAGAATCAAGAACCCAATAATTGTGCCTATGATTAGAACTCACAACAGAAACTTCCCCTAGGTAGTCGTTTTCATCCGAATTATTTCCAATGTGAACAATATTTGCTGAGTAATCAACTTTCTACTTTCCTTTTTTCTCCTTTAATTTAGGACAATCTCTTTTGTAATGACCCTGCTCCCCACACTCATAAAAGTTCTGTTTTCTTGCTCTAGACTTCAACCTGAAATTAAACTATTTTCTATTAAAGCCCTCCAGTTGTGTTCTTCCCCTACTCACAAGACCTTTACCCTCAGTTCTGCTATCCGAAAAACTCTTCTTCAACTCTTTAGATTTTAGTGCATTACTAACATCATCAAGTGAGATATTGTCTTTCCCATATAGCAATGTACAAACAAAAGTATCATAAGATGGTAGTAACAAACATAACACAATTAAGGCATGATCCTCACTTTCAATTTTGATATCTACATTCTCCAAGCCCATTTTAATTGAATTAAACTCATCAAGGTGAGTTTTGACTAGTGTACCATGATTCATACGAAGATTGTATAACCTGTTTTTCAAGTAGAGGCGATTTGTGAGCGATCTTAGAGTACATGTCTTCTAACTTATTCTATGTTGTTGTTGAAAAATTCCCTTCATCAATTTTCAAAAGAACGTTATTTGTAACGGTCATGAATATCACACTCAAAGCCCTCTCCTTCAGGTCTTCTTGTTCTGATTGTTTGGGCTCTTTTGTAAAATCCTTCTCGATTGCCTTCCAAAATCATTTTAACACCAAAGACGATCTCATTCTAATCTTCCATAGACTGAAATTAGAACCCTCATCAAAAAATTTAATTTTATATTTTGTTGAAGATGATGGAGATATCTTAACCCTTGATTATGTCTAGAAACCCTAATTAAGCTCTGATACCAATTGTTGCAGAAATATCGTGGATTAACTAGCAGACAATCACAAACATAGAAAGTAGAGAAGAAGAATAACACAAGGTTTAATGAGGTTCAACTAGACCTACTCCTCCTAGCAAAAGCAGAGAGAGTTTTCAAGCCCTAAGGACTACATTGTGTATCCTATAGCATGCCTTACAATCCCCTACTATATCCCCAATATATAGATCTGAAGTAGTCCCTAACCTATAAGGAAAATGTTTTCCCAATCCTACAAGGACAATCTTTCCCTTTTCCAAATCTATTAGGACAAAGGGTCTCCTAAACTAATATGAATTATAGCTTCCTAAAACATACAAGGAAAAATTCAAGACATAATTAACAATAATTAATGAAACTCTAAAGAAATATTGGGAAGTTTGAAAGAATAGGAATTCTTACGTTTCTAGTTATCTATTTGGTCAGACTTCTTGGAGGCTAAAAGCATAAAAAAAGGGACTCCTTTTATATTTGAGATGATTGGTCAACAAAAAAATGCGCCTTTTAGCAAAACAATACAAAACACAAATTATTATTTTTTATCGAAAAGTACTTTTTGTGTAAGTTGTTTTGACAAAAGTGTCTCTAGATCTGAATAATATTACTTACCCTACCTGAGGTAGATAAATTGTTTCTGATAAACCCTTAGCTTAGAAAATTTTTATATACTAGAATAGTAATGTTAACTTCGTAGAATTTAACTCGTCTAAAAGCAACAACAACAGACCTCAGGTATGAGAAAGGTGATGTGTATGCAAACCTTTAACCCCTACCTTGTGCGGGTAGAGGATCATGTTTCCAAATACATCATTGCCTCAAGTAAAGCATAGATCAAAGCAGTTAAACTCATCTAATAGAAACATAACATCAAAATCTCCATAAAAATAGTACAAAGGAAAAGGTTCGAAAGATAAAAATTGAATTACCTTATTCAAGTAGGAGGAAATCGTAGGTTAAAGAGGCAATTGTTGTGAACTGTCGGCGGCTTAAAGTACAGACGTATGGATTACTACTAAGTCTGATATATATAGAGGAAAAATATGGTAAGTGGAAATTATGGGAAATACAACATTTTTATATGAGACTAGAATTAGAAAGGTTTTCATTCAAAAAGGCATTTTGAATCAAGCGTTGAATGACTAATGTACCCTCAAGGCATTTCGAAGAGTTGAAATTTCAAATTTATTTAATCCTATCTAAAAATGTGGATACAAATTCAGAATTTAAACGAGATGTCTAAATTTGGTAGTATATCATAACATATTCACCAATTTAATGGATTTGAAATTCATCAGTAAAAAAAATATTAATTAGTTAATTCATAATATGGGCTCTGGATGCATGCCAAAAATTCATACTGATAAATCCAAAAAGCCTTATTCATGCAATGTTTAAAGTTAATATTTTTATTCGATATTTATTTACAACCCCTAAACTATATTTTTTTACTGTCCGAAATCAGATTACGATCCTAAATAATGGACTTTCTCCATATGGGAACTTGAAAATTCAAAATCTATGGCCAAAGGCTAGCTCTATGTGTTCAATCTTTTTGTTTTTTTGTATTGAACTCCTTATATTTTTAAACTAGGGATTCAAACCTCTTCTTTGTTGCAATTTTAGTTAATTTCTATATATAAACTTACACTATGAGTTTAAAAGTACTAGGTTCAGATGAATCTGAATGTCATGTTTCTAGTATTTAACTTGACATACTTTTAAAATTATGGATTCAAACATTTTATTCGTTGCAAGTTTTAGTGAAATCTTACCATGACTTATGCTGCAATTAAAAGTAATGGTTTCAGATGAATTCAGAGCCAGAATGGTGTGTGTGCCACTACACATACATTTGCAAGCCGAAATAAAGAATGAAGGCATAATACATAAATATGCCCTTTAACTTGGCTTCAGCTAACATCTATGCCCTCTAACTTTGAGTAGGCACAAGTAGACGGTTCAACTTGTATAAAATTGAACATGTAGACACACATGTCCTACATGTCATGATACATGTAGGACACCACATAGGACATAAAATTGTCATGTAGGACATCACGTAGGAGAAATGTGTCTATTTATTCAATTTTATACAAGTTTAAGCGCCTACTTGTGTACACTCAAATTTGAATGGTATAGATGTGAGTTGATACCAAGTTAAAGGTATATTTATATATTATACCAAGAACGACATATACAGTAAGGATAGTATGCCCAGAATTTACTCTGTTGTAGTATATATCCCTTGACAGGGGTTTAATAGAAACTTATACATATAGAATTAGGTCATCCTATACTACTACATTAGTTTGAAATACAATCGTGTTGAAATATTTCTTATTTATTCTCAATTCCTAAATAGTTCATATAAATAGAGTAAAGTGCACATAGTTTGTATCTATGGACTTTAAATACTAGTGAACATGTATTTATGTAGGCATACTCCAAGGAGTTTAGCTAGTAAGCGTATGTTGGACACTCTGAAGGCCAGAACCGCTTCAACAAAAGTTGAAAGTAAACCATCAGAGTAGCTAGGGTCGGGTCGCTTCGGGGAAAACCTCATCTGCTGCTCCCACTGAGGAAGTCTCGTCCGTTAAAACCGAGTCTTCAAAATTGCAATAAGGTCATTAAGTTTTGAGAAAGTTTCTAGCTCTTTGTGAATTTAGGCGTACTGAGATCTCACATTAGGCTTTATGGATGAAAAATTATTTGCGTCATTAAACCCCTAACTAGGTTGTTTCTGATAGACCTTTGGCTCATAAAAATGCTTATGCACTAGAGTGGTTATGTAACACCTCGTATGCTAGAAAGACCAGTTTGCAGAAATCAGAAGTTGCAGGTGCCACCGACGAGCACCACCCATGGATTGTAGGTGGTGTACGTGGATGGCCACCTGCAGCCCTCCCTAGAAATAGTCCAGAAAAAATGTCTAGGGGTCAACCCACGGTCGGACCCACAGACCGTAGGTCAGACCACGGGTCGTGGTCCTGGTCCATGGATCAGACCCCTCAACAGTCCCTCTCTGAAGCCAGTCGACGGTTGATAGGACGGACCGTGGGTTAGTCCACAGACCGTCGATTGGCCCCGACAACTTTTAAGTAAGGGATCATTTGGTCTTTTCCCTATGCGTTGGAACCCTAAACTACGTCGTTTAACCCCTAAACTATGTGGTTTTGGTAAGTTTTAGCCTAGTAACTAAATTAGAACTTACCCTAGTCAATTCATTCTCCAAATAATCGATTAAACTTAGAACCAGAGAGGAGAAATAGTCGACTAAGCTTTTCAAGAACACAACAAGGTTTCTTCAGTTCCAGCCAAGAAATCAAAATATCTCTCCGTAAAATACATCACCATGTATGTGGGATTTCACTAGTGGGTTCCTTTCACCCATTAGGTCCCTAAATTTCAGTCAGAATCTTGATTCCCTTAATATTATCTAGACCTAGGGTTTCTTAAATGTTAGAAATTGTTGGGTTTTAGTTGTTAGAATGATCCAAATCAGATTATCATATTGTTGCTTAGTTTCTTGCATGATATTCAGAACCCTAGTTGTGTAGATTCGTTTAGTTCATGAATTACACTTGCTAGGTCAGTTCAAGTAGACATATATGCTTCAGTTTACGAATATTACATTATCAGTTATAATTGTTGCATTCTCAGAGTTTGCATGTCAGTAATTGAGCTATCCAACACTTCAGTATTTCAGTCATAATATTGTTTATATACATTCTAGTTGGGAGTAGGCTTAAATCGAGTGGACTAGGGTTCAACGTACTTGACTAGTCCTAGAACTACGTGCCCCCGTAGGTTTATAAGTCCCCTCCGTGGGTACATTTTAGTGATCACGCCAGTCATGCCTTTATACCTTTGGCAGGGTATATTAGGTCCCATCGATGGGGCGTATACATCGGACTCCACCTTTAGCTCATGTGGTTTTATGTCTGTTATTAGTAGTTCCCACAGTCAAATTCTAGTGTATTGACCAGGTTATCAACTATAGTTTAGTGTTCAGTCTGAGCATGTCAGGTACTTGGTCATTACATTTAGTTAGCTCAGTATTCATTATTTCAATCATGTTCAGATTATATCATTGCTTTACCGCTTTGTTCAGTTATATGTTTTATTCAGTTTTATTCCATCATACATGCTCATTACCTTTCAAGTACTGACGCATACTCTGCGCTACATCTTCTCGTGATGTAAGTTTAGGTACTCAGCATTTAGATAACCTATAGATCGGTTCCCCATCTCCAGTTCAGCAGTTTCAGTGGTGATTCCTCATTCATCAAGGACAATATACATGTTTCTCTAATTAGTCATTTCATTTTAGTTTTCAGTATTTGCTAGAGTTAGCTGGGGGCATTTCCCAGCATCTCTAGTTAGTTAAAGGCTTATTTCAGACATAGTTTAGATTCAATTCTAGCTTTTGAGTTTTACTTCAGTGTTATAAACTCTCTTTCAGTATTTATATATTCAGACCTGTTTGGCTATTCCCCACTATTAAGTTTTATCATGATTTAGCTTCCGCATCAGTTTAATTATTATAGAATATTCAGTCTGCTTATGATATGCCAACTTAGGGTTAGCTTGGGGTCACTCGTGTCCCTAGGTCCCGTGTTTATGTCCTGGGGGTTGCCTTGGGGCGTGACAAACTTTGTATCAGAGCATTAGGTTTAAGTGTCCTATGATGTCTAAAATGTCGCACTAAGTAAAGACCTTTTCAAGGTTGTGAAGTGCACTACATCTAATGAGAGAGAGGCTACAAAATGTTTTAGGAAAACTTCAGTTTCTTGCTATTCTTATCGTGCGTGGGTGTGATCTACTTTCTAACTCATCGTTATGCGTTTTAGATCATGCCTCTTCGTAGAGCTTACTCAAGGAATGTGAATGCCCGCAATGCTAACACGACTCCTCTAGTCCCTAATCATGAAGTTTCGAATGCAGAGTTACGGAATGTGATTCAACTTTTGGCTCAGAGTATAACTAACCAAACCAATCGGCAGGCTCCAGTTCCTACTAATAGAAATGGTGGATCACTGGAAGCTAGAGTTTGAGATTTTGTTAAGATGAATCGACCTGATTTCTAGGGTCGCATGTTGGTGAGGACCCACATAATTTCATCGATAAGGTTAAGAAAATCTTTGGAGTGATTCAAGTAACTGTAATGATAAGGTAGAGTTGGCATCCTACCAGCTTAAGGATGTAGCTCATATTTAGTTCACTCAGTGGAAAGAAACTAGGGGTACACATGCAGTTCATATGACTTGGGAGTGTTTTACTGGAGCTTTTATGGATAGATTCTTTCCGAGAGAGTTGAGGGAGGCTAAGGCTTAGGAATTCATGAATTTGAGGCAAGGTACAATGTCAGTCCAAGAGTACGGACTCAAGTTCACCTAACTCTCCAAGTATGCTTTGCATATGGTCGTTGATTTGATGACACATATGTCTAAGTTTTTGTATGGTGTGTCCGACTTAGTGAAGACAGAGTGCAGGAATGCTATGTTGTTAGATGATATGAACATCTCTAGGCTTAAGACCCATGCTCAGCAGGTTGAGGGAAACAAGCGTGAGCATGTCAAGGACAATAAGAAGGTTAGGACAGGTAACTATGAGTACACTCAGCAGAAATTAGGTGGTGGAAATCGCTCGCAGTTTCAGCAGAAATCTTCAGCTTTAGCACCTTCATCAGCTAGTGCTCCATCCTCTAGGTTCCGATTGGATCAGAAAGGTAAGACATCAAGCTCTAAGTCTCAAGATAGTGTTTCAGGTAATAGGACCTGCCCAACTTGTCCAAAATATGGTAAAACACATCCGAGCGAGTGCCTTTCAGTGAAGGAAGAGTCTTTTAGATGTGGTCAGTCTGGCCATAGGTTCAGGGATTGCCCTTCTTCTAAATTAGGACAGGGAGGTAATAATAGTAGGGCTCAGTCTATAGCCCTAACAGCACGAGTAGGTCACCCAACTCAGCAGGGTGCTTCATCTGGTACATGTGGCAGTCAGCGCCAGAACATGTTGTATGTTCTTCAAGCTCGCCAGGATTAGAAGATTTTCCTGATGTGGTTACTGGTACGTTACGAGTCTTTCACTTAGATGTTTATGCTTTGTTAGATCCAGGGGCAACTCTTTCCTTTGTAACTCCATATATAGTAGTGAACTTTAATGTCAGTCCAGAAACTCTTTCAGAACCCTTCTCAGTCTCTAGTCCAGTTGTTGACCCAGTTATAGCTAGACGGGTATACATAAATTTCCATGTCACGGTCTCTCAGAAAGTCACCTTAGCAGATCTTGTAGAGTTAGAAATGATAAACTTTGATGTCATTCTATGTATAGATTGGTTACATTCCTATTATGCCTCAGTTGATTGTAGAACTAGGATCGTTCGTTTTTAGTTTCCTAGCGAACCAATCTTAGAATGGAAGGGTAGTAGTTCAGTGCCTATGGGTCGATTCATTTCTTACCTTAAGGCCAAAAAGATGATTTCCAGGGGGTATATCTATCATCTAGTTCGGGTTAAGGATTCAAGCTTTGAAACCCCAACTTTTGAGTCAGTTCCTGTAGTAAATGAGTTCCAGAAGTGTTTCCAGAAGATCTTCCCGGAGTTTCTCCCGAAAGGGAAATCGACTTTGGAATTGATCTCCTTCTAAATACCCAACATATTTCTATTCCTCCTTATAGAATGGCTCCAGCTGAGCTTAAAGAATTGAAAGAGCAGTGGAAATACCTTCTAGATAAGGGCTTTATCATACCTAGTATTTTTCCTTGGGGTGCACTAGTGTTGTTTGTGAAAAGAAAGATGGTTCTCTCAGGATGTGCATTAACTATCGGTAGTTGAACAAAGTAACAATCAAGAATAAGTATCTTATCCCCAGGATTGATGACTTATTTGACCAACTTCAGGGTGCTAATCATTTTTCAAAAATAGACCTCAGATTCAGTTATCATCAGCTTAGAGTTAGAGATAGTGACATCCCGAAAACAGCCTTCAGAACTCAGTATAGTCATTACGAATTCGTAGTTATGACATTTGTACTAACCAATGCTCCTACAACCTTTATGGACTTGATGAACAAGGTGTTCAAGCAGTATTTGGACTTGTTCATTATCGTCTTTATTGATGATATCCTTATTTACTCTAGGAATGAAGAAGAACATCCAACTCATTTGAGGGTTGTCCTACAAACTCTCAAAGATCGCCAGTTATTCGCTAAGTTTAGCAAATGTGAGTTTTGATTACAATTTGTTTCTTTCCTTGGTCGTATAGTGTCTAGCGAAGGGATCCAAGTGGACTCTCAGAAAATAGAGGCAATGAAACAATGGCCCAGACCTACCTCTCCTACAGATATCAAAAGTTTCTTGGGTTTGGCTAGTTATTACAGACGATTTGTGGAAGGATTTTCATCCATACTTTTCCATTGACTAAGTTGACTCAGAAAAAGGTTAAGTTCCAGTGGTCAGATGAGTGTGAAAAAACCTTTGAAAATTGAAAACTAGGTTGACTACAGCTCCTATTTTGACTCTACCAGAGTGTTCAGATGGTTATGTGATCTATTGCGATGCATCTAGAGTCTGCCTAGATTGTGTATTGATGCAGCAAGGTAAGGTTTTAGCTTATGCTTCTAGACAACTTGAGGTGCATGAGAAGAACTATCCGACTCATGACCTTGAGCTTGCAGCCGTAGTATTTGCCCTAAAGATTTGAAGGCATTACTTGTATGGTGTTCACGTAGATGTGTTCATAGACCATAAAAGCCTTCAGTATGTTTTCACCCAGAAAGAGTTGAATCTTCACCAAAGATGGCTTGAATTCCTCAAGAACTATGATATGAATGTGCTCTACCATCCTGGTAAGGCGAATGTAGTAGTTGATGCTCTTAGCAGGTTATCTATGGGCAGTGTAGCACATGTTGAGAAATAAAGGAAAGAATTAACAAGAGATATTCACCAGCTTGCTCGCTTAGGAGTTGGTCTTATAGACTCGTCAGATGGTGGAGTGATAGTTTAGAATAGATTTGAATCTTCATTGGTAGCAGAGGTTAAGGAAAAACAAGACAGTGATCCTATATTTCTTCATTTGAAAGGTGTAGTCCATTAGCAGTGTCACGACCCAGGGGTACCCCTAAACGTAACATGGCGTACTTGACCCCGAAAGGGTTTCATACAAGCCTTTAGCATAATCATAACATAATATACTAGAAAAGTAGGGACAATTTAAAACTTTTACAATCGAAGTCATTTTCATAACAAAACAAGCGGAAGTCTTTACTAAACCTTTATCTCAAACCATCTAACATAATACTTGAATAAAACTCTTAGGACACATCCCATACAAAGTCTAAAACATAAATAAATGGCATAAAGGAAATGATAGGCTTGTCCTCGATGCTATGAAGACTCACCAACTCTTCAACTCTTCTTGCACCTTAGGAACCTAGCCTCCAAAGCAACTCAATCTCTGAAACCCTACATTTGGTTAGAATGTAGGCAATATGCGTTAGTACAAAATGTACCAAGTATGAAAGCTAGCACAACATCATAAGAGCATCTCAAAATGGTTAGTAAACATAAGACATAAGCATAAGAGATAATAACATATTCATAACATAATCATCATAGTCATAGTATAATCTCCAACATAAGCATCATATAAACATAAGTCAACATAAGACATAGTGTATCCCTTTTTGATCATCTTAATCATAGCCTATATGCATAGTCAACTCATAAACTCTTCTTACCATAAGGGAACCATACTCCTAAGTAACCTCAAGACACACTTGTGAAATGCATGAAAGGTATCCCATACTACCCTTTACCTAAGCATAGCCTTGAAGTCATCTTAGTCATACTCACCCTCCTTTGGTCTCATTATTAGTTTAACTCTCATAACTAAGGGAATCTCTCACCTTTAGTCAACTATATAACTAGGAAGGACAACTATAGCACAATCATATTCTTACAACTTCTCTTTAGTGACCCTAAGTCATACTTGTGCAATGCATGAATAGCACCTCATAATACTACTCATGCTAAGTACTACCTTTAGGTCCTCATACTAACACTTCTTGGTTTGGAACCTAGCTCCTCTCTTTAACTTTAGAACACTATGAGGTACTCTCTTAAGCACATCTTAGTTCCTTATTAGGTTGAACCCTATGAGATACTTCCTTTAGTATGTCTAAGTTCACTATTAGCATGGATGCTATGAGATACTTACTTAAGCATGTCTAAACTCCTTTCTACTTTGAATACTATGAAATACTCTCTTAAGTATGTCTAAGTTCCTTCTTCACATAGACCCTACGAGATACTACCTTAAGCATGTCTAAGTCCACTTATACTCTTGAACATTATGATGTACTTCATTAAGTAAGTCTTAGTTCAATTATGCTTTAGAACACTATGAGATGCTTCTTTAAGCATGTCTTAGTTCATAGGATATGGAGATTGCTACTAGGAACCTTAACTCAACTATGTGAAGGCTCCCATCTTATGAGACCTAACTTTGGGAAAATCCACACTCTACTACGTAAGAGTTCCCCCTTTAACTTGGATAGTCCTCACATCAACTAGGTGTGGCTCTCCTTTCTTTCTGGAGTCCGGACCCTATCTTGTGTGACACTCCATCTCATTGTCAATATCCACTTGGATCCAAGCATACACCCTAAGGTTTACTTGTTAAGCCTTGTTTAACACTCATAACTCATGGAAGGATGTCCTTGACAACCAATCCATGTTCAAGTGATTCTATCACTTTCATCAATCAAGCACACATAAGGTAAGTTAGGTGAGTATATGTCTTTCACCACAATCCATCCTAATAGACTTCTATTCTCTTTTAGACTTCACTCTCAAAGCCTTAACATTAATAGTTAACCACCTTAGCTTCACCCTAAGTCCTAGCTCTCATGATCACAACCTTACTCTCAATTAGGTTTCTTTCTTAATCTCTTCTTTATAACTAGATTTCAAGGTATATTTTGATCACATCTTCCATTACTAGGTGATTCTAGTCTTAATTGATCATAAAGGTTCAATTTTAACTTTACAAGTTAAGATCAATCATATACAATAGAGTCTAGTTCAATTCATGATTATATGATCCTAAGTTTGATCAATTACTACACATGACATTGGTTTTCGAAGATCAACTATGAACCTTCAACTTTGCCTCTAATGGCATAAACCCACAAAAATCACATTCATCAATTTAGATTAGGGTTTACCATAGAAATCACATGAAATCATCATAATATCATTAAACAAAGCTAAATAAATCATAATTGGGTGATATCCACTAGATTGGAATCACACCCAAACCCTACCCACAATGCAAGCACAACCCTAGCTAAAATTGGGTTTTTGATTTCACAAGTGGGGAATCTATGGGGATCTATGGGTGGAAGAACTCATAGATGATAAAGCTTCACATACCTTTAATAAAAGCCCTAAAAAATGCTTGAATCAATGGTGAATTCGACCTAGTTGCTGCCCCTCTTCTTCTTCTTCTTCTTCTTTGCTTCTAGAGAGAGAATTTATTGAGAGTAATTTGAGGTCATGGATAAATGAGTTAGAGTGATTATTTTAGGGGCCTATTAACCTTATATAGGTGGTAAATTAACTAATTAACCGATCTACATTAACCCTGTCAAGCCCCAAGCCTACACCCTGTGCGGGACCGGCACCCGGAGACCATTTCTGGCCCCAAGCGAACCCTTGGCCTGACTTTCTTAACTCAGTGGAAACCTAACCCAACAGAATAACTCAATGCAATGCAATATTACAAAACAACATAACTTATAAACTTTGGCCATAAAGGCAACTCAAATCTCAAAATAGAATATTTACATATATACATAGATGAGAGACTCAAAACTAACTGCCTGACTATCTGTCTATGAAGCCTCTAAAATACTAAGATGGATGTTGGGACAGACCCCGGAACATACTAATAAAACAAAAACTAAGAACACAAAATAATTGAGTCCTCCGGAATGCAAGGAGGCTCACCACTGACTCTGGAGTGCTCAACTGGATCAACGACGTGCAGGATGCTGATCCGGGGTACCTGTATCTGCATCATAAGATGATGCAGGCCAACTGACATAAGTACATGGAATGTACGAGTATGTGAGCTGAAAAACTAAGCAACATAGGCTAGAAGGAAATTTGGAAGAAAACTGAAAAGTTTACCTTGCTGAACTCAACTCAACCTAACTGACTTCTTTCAATATAAGGCAATTTAAAATAAGTGCGATATAAAGAAAGACTGTTTAAAACATGCTATAAACTCAATGTGTATACAAGGATACAATAAGCCTGAGATGTATATAGAAATACAATTGAACTGATGTATATAAAATACAATAATTTATGTGTATAAAAATACAATAACTGCTGTGGGAGTTTCTCTAACCGACAACCATCACATAAGAGCTATAGTGATGATACAGCGATCGACCTCACGCTGCCAGAGCATCTTATACCCGGCCAAAGGTATAAGACCTGAACTGCCTAATGGATCCACTAGTCTAATCTGAAAAGGATTCATCTAAAAAGTATGATCCTTTTCTACCCATGGTGGCTAACATGGTTCTATGGGGGCTGTGGGTTCTTTGAACGCTCCCCCAATTCGGTGCTCGATACTACTCCCAAAAATGTACTGGCTCTTATGTTTTTAAAACATATTTATTCCTGCTGATATGAGATAATTACTCAAAAACTAGCCCGAAGGCTCTTTGGAAATTTCAGTTTCCAACCTTGTTTAGATGTAAAGACATTTCTTTAAAACTTCTTTGGGAATACATAGTTCCCTAATAACTTTGAGAAATGAACTCAACTTTAAACTCTTGACTCTTTACTCTTTACTTGACTTGCAACTTGAGCCTTAGAATGAAGTTAAAACGTTCAATAAAGACTCTTGAAAAGCTTGGAGGACTTGCTTGAACTAACTTCTTAACTTCTAAGCTTGACTTCTAATTTCACTTGACTTCTAACTCGACTTGACTTGGAAACTAACTTCACTTGACTTGGATTATGAATTCAAGGGTAATGATTTGTGTTTGGAAAGACCCCATGATGATTAGGAATAATTTAGGACAGCTAAACTTGAGAAGAATTTCGAAATTAAATTCTGAAAACAGATCAAATTTTGTTCAAAGAGGGAACACAGCCGCGACGCAGACTTGTTTCCCTGAAAGCAGCCTTCCTTTTCTCCTTCATGATGCCAACTCTAACCCTCTTAACTTCAAAGGTTCTTTTCCCAAACACTTGGGGTCATAAACCCCTCAACCTACAGTGGATTCCACTCAAAACACAACCAAATCCTGTCCCAAATCAGCAAGAACTTCAACAACACAACCAACAACTTCAACAACCAAAATAAATCTTTTCTTGGAATTAAAAACGAGTTGGTGTGTGGGGGTATGAACCAACCAACACTGAGGATCATAAAATCCCTCAACATACAAGAGATTACAACTCAAATACACAACCCAATCATGTCCCACAACCAACAATAACTTCAACAACATCAACAACAACTAACAACTTCAACAACAATTCCAATCTTTTCTCAAATCATAAAAAATGAGCTTGGTGTGTGGGAGGAAAGGATCACCCAACACTAAGAACTCACATACCTTGATAGGGATCACCCCCGACGAAAATCCACGATGATCTTGAAAAATCTTTGCTTGATCTTCCCTTTCTCCTCTTCTTCTCCTCTTCTTCTCTTCTTCACTCTCAAGAACCCTAACTCTTTACTCTTTAAAAAAAATGAGACAAACTGATATAAAATCAGTCTAACACTTTAATATAACCAAAACAATTGATTTGTGAAAAGACCAAAATGCCCTTAAATTTCTGGACGGACACCCTGCCAACTGCCCAACTTTCAAAGGGCATAACTCGCTCATACGAACTCGGAATTGAGTAAACTCGGTGGCATTGGAAAGATCATTCCAAGGGCTTTCCAAATATAACTGGAACTACTCCTGGATCATCCTGAGCTAGGAGTTATGACTGCTCAAAGTTGGCCAAAAACTCACCAATTTCCACACTTCGCCAAATTTCCAGATTTTTGAANACTCTTTACTCTTTAAAAAAAATGAGACAAACTGATATAAAATCAGTCTAACACTTTAATATAACCAAAACAATTGATTTGTGAAAAGACCAAAATGCCCTTAAATTTCTGGACGGACACCCTGCCAACTGCCCAACTTTCAAAGGGCATAACTCGCTCATACGAACTCGGAATTGAGTAAACTCGGTGGCATTGGAAAGATCATTCCAAGGGCTTTCCAAATATAACTGGAACTACTCCTGGATCATCCTGAGCTAGGAGTTATGACTGCTCAAAGTTGGCCAAAAACTCACCAATTTCCACACTTCGCCAAATTTCCAAATTTTTGAACTTAGCCAAATTTCCATATTCTGGACTTAGCCAAATTTTCCAGATTTTGAACTTTTTCCAAAGTGATTACTTCCAATTTCAAGCTTCTCCATATTCATTTTAAATTGTCAGATGTTACAAACCCCTAATTAATTACTAACTTAACCCACAAACACTTAACTTAAAACTAAACCACCTAAAACTGGCAACACCTACGGATCCCCATCCACGGACCGTGGATGGGTTGATGGGCCGTCATGTGGTCTCGTGGTTTGCACCTGAGGCTTGTCATGGTAGGCCTCTTGTAGGCCTTGACCTACGCCCTTGACCTACGCCCATAACCTACGGGGCGTGGTTTGATCTACTGGCCATAGATGGCCCTCCGTAGGTCATCAAATTTTCTAGATTTTTGGGACTATTTTGGGGTCCCCCTCAACAACCCATTGGGTGGTCCTTGGGGGGTCGTTCCTGGACGTTTAACCCCTAAAACCCCTACTCTAAGTACGAGAACCATTTCTTTTGATTTTAATGCTCATATACCACTCCAAAACTCCTACGAAAGGCTCTAGAACTCACTAATTTACGGGGTGTTACAAGCACAAAGTATAGGTTTCTCCCAAGGGGGAGATGGTGTACTTCGTTATCAGGGTCGCTTATGTGTTCTTAAGGTGGGTGAGTTGAGGCAACAGATCCTTACATAGGCCCATAATTCCAGATATTCTATCCATCCAGGTGCCACTAAGATGTACCGTGATCTGCAGGAAGTCATTTGGTGGAACGATATGAAGAGAGACATAGCAGATATTGTGGCTAAGTGTCCTAATTGTCAACTTGTTAAAGTAGAACATCAAAAACTAGGAGGTATGACTCGAGAGATCAACATTCCTACATGGAAGTGGGAAGTGATCAACATGGACTTCATTATAGGTTTAACTCGTACTCGCAGACAGTATGACTCCATTTAGGTGATAGTAGACCGAGTTACTAAGTCCGCTCATTTTTTGGCTGTTAAGACTACAGATTCGGTGAAGGACTACACCAAGCTTTACATTAATGAGATTGTCAAGTTGTATGGGGTTCCTTTGTCTATCATCTCAAATAGAGTTCCTCAGTTTACCTCTCATTTTTGAAAGTCATTTTAGAAAGGTCTTAGTACCCAGGTAAATCTCAGCACGACATTTCATCCGCAGACGGATGGTCAGGCAGAGTGTACCATTCAGACCTTAGAGGACATGTTGAGAGTTTGTGTGATCGATTTCAAGGGTAGTTGGGATGATCACCTTCCTCTTATAGAGTTCGCCTACAATAATAACTATCATTCTAGAATTCAGATGGCCCATTATGAGGCATTGTATGGGCGTAGATGTAGATCTCCAGTTGGTTGGTTTGAAGTAGGTGAAGCAACCTTGATAGGGCCAGATTCAGTTCATGATGCCATGGAAAATGTTTAGCTCATTAGATATAGACTTAAGACAGCCTAGAGTCGCCAGAAGTCATATACAGGTGTAAGGAGAAGGGACTTAGAGTTCCAAATTAATGATGAGGTTTTCCTGTAAGTGTCACCTATGAAGGGGGTGATGAGATTTGGAAAGAAGGGGAAATCCAGTCCTAGATATGAGTTAGAGTTGCTAGCAGAACTAGCAATAGTCCATCAGTCTTTCACATTTCGTTATTGAAGAAGTGTGTAGGTGATCCAACATCTATAGTACCTTTAGAAAGTGTTGTTGTGCAGGATAGCCTCACTTATGAAGATGTGCCAGTTGAGATTCTTGATCGTCAGGTTTGAAGGTTGAGAAACAAAGAGGTCGCTTTAATTAAGGTTTTGTGGAGGAGTCAGTACGTAGAGGGAGCTACTTGGGAAGCAGAAGCAACCATAAAGGCCAAGTATCCTCATCTCTTTCCTTTTTATTCCATTCTAGCTTGAGGTAATAGTTCCTCTCTAATCTCTCAGTTTACTCTTGCGTAAAATTCAGTCTTAGTAGTTTGTTACTTCAGTTAGTCTTGCATTTTCTGTGTATTTGCATGTTCTTGGAACTTAGTTCAGTCAAAGCTCAGTTTCCAGTATTGAATGGAAGGGTTAGCAGCTCTTTCCCTCCGTATTCAGTTAGTTTAGTCTTCATTCGAGGACGAATGTTCCTAAGGGGAAGATAATGTATCAACTCGTATGCTAGAAAGAACAGTTTGCAGAAATAAGAAGTTGCAGGTAGCACCAACGGGCACCACCCACGGACCGTAGGTGGGGTCCGTGGATGGCCACATGCAGCCCTCCCCAAAAATAGTCCAGAAAAAATGTCTAGGGCCGACCCACGGTCGGACCCACAGATCGTAGGTCATACCACGGGCCGTGGTCTTGGTCCGTGGATCAGACCCCTCAATAGCCTCTCTCTGAAGCCAATTGACAGTTGACAGGACGGACCGTGGGTCAGTCCGTCGGTTGGCCCCGACAACTTTTAAGTCAAGAGTTGTTTGGTCTTTCCCTATGCGTTGGACCTCTAAACTACGTGGTTTTGGTAAGTTTTAGCCTAGTAACTAAATTAGAACTTACCCTAGTTAATTCATTCTCCAAATAATTGATCAAACTTAGAACCAGAGAGGAGAAAGAGTCGACCAAGTTTTTCAAGAATGCAACAAGTTTTCTTCAGTTTCATCCCCGAAATAGAAAGATATCTCCATGAAATTCATCACCAGGTATATGGGATTTCACTAGTGGGTGGTCCCTAGATTTCAGTCAGAATCTTGATTCCCTTAATATTATCAAGACCTAGGGTTTCTTAAATGTTAGAAATTGTTGGGTTTTAGCTGTTAGAATGACCCAAATCAGATTATCATATTGTTGCTTAGTTCCTTGCATAATATTCAGAACCCTAGTTGTGTAGATTCGTTTAGTTCATGAATTACACTTGCTAGGTCAGTTTAAGTAGATATACATGCTTCAGTTTACGAATATTACATTATCAGTTATAATTATGGCATTCTCAGAGTTTGCATATCAGTAATTGAGTTATCCAGTACTTCAGTATTTTAGTCATAATATTGTTTATATACATTCTAATTAGGAGTAGGCTTAGACCGAGTGGACTAGGGTTCAGCGTACCCGAATAGTCCCAGAACTGCGTGCCCTCATAGGTTTATAAGTCCCTTCCGTAGGTATTACATTTTAGTGATCACGCCAGTCATGCCTCTATACCTCTGGCAGGGTATATTGGGTCCTCTCGATGGGGCGTATACATCGGACTCCACATTTAGCTCATGTGGTTTTATATCGTTTATTAGTAGCTCCCACAATCAGATTCTAGTGTATTGACCAGGTTATCAATTATAGTTCAGTGTTCAGTCTCAGCATATCAAGTACTTGGTCATTGCATTCAGTTAGCTCAATATTCAGTATTTCTATCATGTTCAGATTATATCATTGCTTTACCGTTTTGTTCAGTTATTTGTTGTATTCAGCTTTATTCCATCTTGCATGCTCAGTACCTTTCAAGTACTGATGTATACTCTGCGCTACACATTCTCGTGATGTAGGTTCAGGTCCTCAACATTCAGATCACGTATAGATTGGTTCCTCATCTCTAGTTCAGCAGCTTCAGTGCTGAGTCCTCATTCTTCGTGGACAATACACATGTTTCTCTAGTTAGTTTTTTCATTTCAGTTTTCAGTATTTGCTAGAGTTAGCTGGGGGCATGTCCCAGCATCTCTAGTCAGAGGCTTATTTCAGACATATTTTAGATTCAGCTTTAGCTTTTGAGTTTTACTTCAGTGTTATAAACTCGCTTTTAGTATTTATATATTCAGACCAGTTTGCATATTCCCCACTATTAAGTTTTATCATGATTTAGTGGTCGTTTGGATTGGCTTATTTTAGGTTCTTTTTAGCCAAAATATCTTTTAAGTTGTTTTGAAGTGTTTGGGTAAAGTTGAAAAGTGCTTATAAGCACTTACTTTTATGTCAAAATAACAAAAATAAGCCAAAATCCATAAGTTAGAAATCCTAACTTATGGCTTTTGGCTTATAAGTCATAAGCCAAAAGCCAATCCAAATAGGCCCTTAGCTTCCGCATCAATTTAATTGTTATAGAATATTCAATCTACTTATGATATGCCAGCTCAGGGTTAGCTTGGGGTCACTCATGATCCTAGGTCCCGTGTTTACGTCCTGGGGTAGCCTCGGGGAGTGATAGGTTAGAAAAAAATGTTTGATTCGCAGAATTTTGCTCATCCAACAACAACAATATACCCAATGCGTGTACACAAAACCTACATCTTCCTTGGTAGAGGAGCCTTTTCCAAATACACACTCAACTCGAGTTGCTGATAAATTTCAAAAGTATAAGTTATTATAAAGTAGAGAAGTCAAGAAGAATATTGGTTGAAGACATTTTTGTTGATGTCTTCAGATTACATTTGTAAGACTTGAATGAAAATCGAAGCAGTAAACCCACGACTAGAATATTTCTAACTCACTAAACTTACTCCTAAATAATAGGAATAGATGACTAATAACTAATGACTAAGTCTTATCTAATATAAAGCATTAAAAGTAAATTAACTGCAGTTGAAAATACAAATTCCTAACACTCCTTGCTTTGGAAACTACAAGCTCCAATTTTCTATCTGAGAAGCACAAACTTGTTGGCCGGTAAAGGCTTAGTGAATATATTAGCTAACTGTTCTTCCGTCTTACAGTAGACAAGAGTTATATCTCCATCTTTTTGCACTTATCTCAATAAAAACAACTTGATTTTGAAATTCTTAGTTCTTCCATGAAACATAGGATTGTGAGATATATCTATTGTTGCTTCATTGTCCACGAACACTTGGATGCTTCCATTCGGTTCCATATCCAAATCAACCATAATTTTCTTTAGCCACAATGCTTGATTTACTACTGGTGTAGCTACCACAAACTTTCTTCGATAGTAGATTGAGCCACAAAATCTTGTTTCTTACAACTCCATGAGAAGATTCTAAAACCAAGACTAAAACAGTACCCTGAAGTACTCTTTTTGCATCATCCTCGGGATCGCCCCAATCACTGTCGGAGTACCCACGAAGCTTCACAGGTTGACTCTTCTGAAACTTGACTCCATAGGTGATGGTTTCATTGATGTATCACACAACTCTTTTGGCTGCCTGAAAATATATTTCACCAGGACAGTGCATACCTTGATAAAACACTTACAACATACAATATATCAGGTCTTGTTGTTGTAAGATACATTAAACACCCAATGAAACTTCTGAAGTATGTCTCCTCCACCTTTTCGGCTCCATCATCCTTACTTAGTTTCTCTTTTTGGTTCATGGGAGTACTAATCTCGTTGCAATTTTCCATTTTGAATTTCTTGAGAATTTCCTTTGCGTACTTTTTCTGGCAAACAAAAAACTCATCTTTTCCTTGTGTAATCTGTATTTCAAGAAAATATATCATAATACCAAGATTAGACATTTCAAAAGCTTGTATCATATCTTGCTTGAACTCATCAATTAGCTTTTCACTACTCCCTGTAATCAAAGGGTCTTCCACATAAAGAGAAACAATAAGAATCTAAGTGCTATTATGTTTAACATATAGTGTGAACATTGAAAGACTCTTTTCAAAATCGAGGGTGAGCAAATAATCATTTATTCAACTATACCAAGCTCTTGGTTCCTATTTTAAGCCATAAAGAATTTTATGTAGTCGATAGACTTTATCTTCCTTTTCGTTGATAAAAAGCCCTTCAGGGTGCTCAACATAAATTTCTTCTTCGAAAATGCCATTGAGAAATGCTAATCTTGCATTCATCTGATGCACTTTCCAGCCACGTTGTGCAGAAACAATTATAAGCAATCTGACCGTGTCAAGCCTAGCAATTGGAGCAAAAGTGTCAGAATAATCTACACAAAAAATTTGTGCATAACCCTTAACTACAAAACTTGTTTTATGCTTGTTGATTGAACCATCAACATTTAGCTTGGTTTGGAACACTCACTTTTCCCCAATTAATTTTCTGCCTTGAGGTTTGTCAACAAGCTACCACATATCATTTGTTTCGATCATAAACAGCTCCTCAGCCATTGTATTTCTTTACTTAGGGGTCTTTGAGAGCATCTTTAGGGTTAACAAGTTCGCGAATCACAACATTGCATCTTTAGGGTTAACAACTCGTGCCATCTCCATGATAAATCTATTTATTCTCTCACTAACTCCATTTGGTTCTGGAGTATGAGGAGAACTAAGTTGGCGTTCAATCCATGATTCCTCACAAAATAGACCAAACTGGTGAGAAGTGTACTCCTTGCCATTGTCAGATCGTAAAATCTAAATTTTGCAGCAACTTTCAGTTTTCAACTTCTAGAAAATGCTCTTGACCTCTGATTTGAACTTTAAAAAATAAATCCATCACATTCGGGTCAGATCATCAATAAAAATAGCATAATAAAAACTACCTTTAAGTGAAGGAGTCATTTGGGGTCCTCCAATATCGGTGTGAACCAGCTGCAACTTTCTTGTTGTTCTCCAAGTTGCCATTGGGAATGGAAGTCTACTTTGTTTTCCAAATTTACATGCCCGACAATTTTTAGAACTCGCTCCCAGTTTAGAAAGTTTCTCGACTTTCATTGACTCTTGCATTTTGAGAAGCTCTTAATAATGATAGTGTCCGAGTCTCTTATGCCATAACTCGAAAGCATTTTCTCTTGCCGAATACACCACTTGTTCTTCCTCCAATAGATTTAATGAGAAACTTATGCCTCTCATTTTGACTTTAAACTAGTCATGCCTTGATTGTGTTTCAATTGTAATGGTTCCCATTCCTTTTGCCGGAATATAATCGCCATGACCTATTCTGACTTTTGTAACTCCAATAGGCTTCAAGTCTTTAAAGAGCTCTTTGTCATGAGTCATATGGTTTGTGCATCCGCTATCAATCAGCCAAACCTCAGTTGAAACATTGTTTGCAAAACACGAAGCTACAAAGAGTTGATCCTCTTCATGTTCATTAACAACCTGGGAGTCTGCGTCTTGCTACTGCAATTTATTCTTGCAGATAATTGCTTTATGCCCGATTTGGTTGCACTTATTGCATTTAGCATCCGACCTTTTCCAACACTTGTATGGCGCATGTCCATTCTTTCCACAATGCTTACAAAGAGGATAGTTTCCTTTGAAGCTACTTCTCCATTTGTTAGTTGGTTCTTCGGTCTTTTATATTAACATAACAGTTTTCACTTGTTCATAAACTCCTGCCAGGTGTTTGTCTGTGCTTGGATTCCAGAAGGGTCACTTCTTGCACCTAGGTAAGCATTAGTACCATTTCTTTCTTTTGTTGCTCTCGTCTATGAATCAACTCATGTTCATATTCATACTTCTGTTTCTAATTCTATTGTGATTTTGTGACTTTGGAAATAATCATAATAAGCACCGGGACTTATCATGGCATTTTTGTTTCCACATTTCAGCTTCTAATTCTCTTGCAACATCAATCTCTTCAAGGATTGATACTTCATCCTAAAAATTCTTTATAGAACTATACTCTTTGAAATGCTTAATTTAGACATAGTAATATTATGCACCACATGTTTTCCTAAGCCACTACAAGAAAAAAGGCATTTCCCAACAATTTTTTTTGTTGCTATATATCAAATGTTGTTGCAAAAAGTACTTTTGGCAACAATATAAAAGTTGTTGCATGTTGTTGCAATAAACGCTGATGCGAAAAGTTTTTGCAACAACAAAATATATTGATGCCAAAAACTAACTTATTGCAACCAAAATAATTGTTGCCCTACATTAATATAGTTGTGGCTTATAAAAATTTTTGCAACAAATTTAATGTTGCCACAAATTAACTTTTTTACCAACAATATCAGTTGTTGTAAAAAAATTGACAAAAAGTTAGTTAATAATCTGTTAGAAGGCTTTTAGCAACAATAATTTTTATTGCAATACATATTTATTATACAACTTTAGCAACAATTTGTAAGTAGTTGCTACTTACATAATACACATTTTCTTTTTAGAAATTTTGTACAAATATTTTCTACACTTTTAGCAACAATTTGTGAGTAACTGCTATATACACAATACAGTTTTCTTTTAGAATTTTTTCACAAATATTTAGATTAAGAATTATATAAATTTGCAAAGGTCAATATAAGATTGATAGTCCAAAGAACTAAATACTTCTGCATGTTTGTACTTGTAAGAAAAAAGAATAAGCAAGTCATTAATTATATTCTAATCCTACTAGTAACTTTTGAATAATCCGATCTTCCAAAAGTACTTGTATTGAAGCAATGGTTCAATTATGCATGTCCATCCTGCAAATAAAAGATAAATACAATTATAATTTGACAAAGTATGTTATAAAATACACAAATATAAATCTAAAAGACAGATATTCATATGAATGCACTCACTTATACACCCAAACACACTTTAATCTCCTGATTTCATTTGCATTTAAGAAAAAATAGTAATAATATAGGTGGATTCGAGTTGTTTGAGACTCCTATGACAACTAAATAGTTTATGTTGGGAGTACTTTTCAAGATGCCACAGTACTACTATTAAATTTAGAGGTAATTGAATTACTACTAGAGTCTATCTTGCTCAATACTATAATATTACTCCACTTTATATCAAATATATGATCCATGCGGAACAAGAAATATTTAGGCAACGTACCTCACTTGATTTCTTCTTTTCCAGCTCTACAATTTTTGCCTCAACTGATGATTTTTCACTCAAAAGCCTCTTCTTTGTTTCTTCTGCGGTACGCAACATAGAACGAGCTTTCAGTTCTTCATGGATCTTTTCAAAGACCTGCAAGTGAAGTCACATTAGTTTGTGTTTTGTGGACACTAATCTGGACAAAATATGAAGGCCAAATAATAATTTATAGCTTTACCTGATTATTTGCATCAACCAACTCTTTCGGAATAGTTTTCTTTGAACCTTGAGAACTCAACTTTGGAAGCCGCATTTCTAAGCTTCGCTTCTCTGATAGGGCAGCCTATAAGGAATGGAGCAATAAAATGAATGATTGTCCCCTTGATAAATCAAAAATTTAATAACATTTAAAAAATACCTTAAGCTCTACATCTTTTTCATTGCACAACGAACTGAATTTATCACAATCATAAATAGCCATTTCTAAGTTTTGCTTCTCAAAAGTCAAGATATCTTTCAAGTTATCCAATTCTTTTTGCATCTGTAATTCTTGGTTTTGCTTTCCCTGTAAATCTTCCTGCAACTGCTTATCAATACAAAGATTATAAGCTTGAAATAAATATATATCTAAAATAAGTTTATTACATATTGTGTTTTTCTGTTGTAATTAAAATGACAGATGGATATGCATAGAGATACAACACACAAGGAGATGAAAAATCTATTCCAATAATAATATAGCAAGTCAATGTTAACATAAAAGAACAATCTCTGTTTTCATCTAATTACCAGTAACATTTACTTGTAAACAAAAACAAAATTTCAGCAACGTATACTATTTTCATCTAATTACCAAATGTGATGCTCGAACAAACCAACAACATACATTTTGTGACCAATGAGCAATACTCGACAATACTAGTTCAACATGTAGTAATAATAAAAGAGTTTGCTTACCAATAGAGGTAGGAGGACTAAACATCCTAGATGTAGCCTATTGGAACAAGATAGCTATATGCAAGTTGCTATGGAATTTGTGCTGTAAAAAAGAAGTGGGTCCACTGCTATTACATAAAGAGAAATTCTATCTGAACAACCTGAGAGTATAGACCATCTATTTTTCCAATGTACATATGCTGCTACTATATGGTCCAAGCTGTTACAATGGCTGGGAATAGATAGACAAGTAGAGTTGTTGATGCCATCTATAAAATGACCTTGGCTGCCGGTGTCTACTATGTTTGGATTGAAAGGAATAATAGTGTGTTCAAGGCTATGAAAATTGAGCCCCGTAAGGTAATTCGGAGGATAATCCAAGAGGTCGTGTTCAGAGGATCACATCAAGCACGCCTAACAGCAGCCAATGCAAGTCTAAATTTTTACCCTTGAGAATAGAAACAATAGATATGAGACATTTACTTACCCGTTTGTCATTCATTAGACTTGCAGAACTTGTCTCCTTTGAACTAGTTGAAGCTGTAATGATATTGAAAATTGAAGCAGGAAGGCCATTCTGTACAAATTAATAACTTAGTATGTCGATAAAAGAATAATAGATCGAGGAAGAGGCGAAGATGTATAGTGAGAGAGAAAAAAATTTAAGTAGTAATGTAGCATCTACTAATTTAGCGATGTATACTATAAATAAATACCTTTGGATTCTGCAAATGAGATACTAGCGCCATCATGCTCTCTTTTAACAATTTTTGGTCATGCACTAAACGCACTTCCATTACTTCTCATTTTTTTCGCTCCTCTTCAAGTTGATTCTTAACTTCCATTAGCTTGTTTTCTACACTCTCTCGTTTACGACGTTCTTCTTCTGCTTCCTTTTGTTGTGCTTGAAATTGTTCTTGAATTTCATTTCTAGATATTCTACTTGCTAACTTAATTCCAGATCCTTGACCAAGAATGCACTTTGATTTTTCTCCCATTATTTGCACAAATGCAGCATTAATAATAGGATCCACATCGGTACCCTCTTCAATTTCTTGAATTTTTTCAACAACAACATCTTTCACTTTATCCTACAAAAAAGGTTATACTAGCTTTAACTCTCCATATTTATTTAAATAAACTCATTCTATGAATAAAGGTTAAAAAAAAGTACATTCACTTCAGTAGAAGCATTAGTAACCCATTGCCCATTTGGCTTCATGTGAGTTATTTCCCAAAGTTTTTGAAAATTCGGCTCTTTTCCAGTGGTTGTGTCCCTCTGTCAAAACAAATGAAATTATGTTATTGTTTAAATTGTAACTATAATCGATCAAAAGATAGACATATATCTCACCGCTTCATAAGACACTGCTTGAAAAGTTTTTCTGCCGCAAATATGATTCACTTCTTGTTTTGCCTTGTTATTTTTGTTTCTTTCACTCATTTTCTGCATTGATTTTCAAGAACAATGTTTTCTCTAGTAAAACAAGAACAAGAAACCTAGCTTCAGTTTTCCCCAAAACTGAAGAGGCGCAAGTTTTGGCAAAAGAAAATAAAAATTCTGAACTTCTACAAAATTTTTTGGCGGAAACAAAAAAAAAACCGCGATTGGATTGGCGGAAAACTAAAAGTAATCTATTTTTTGCCACAATGTTTTAAGTTATTGTCAAATTAAATATATTAGCAACAATAATAAAAAATATTGTTGCCAAATATTTTTTAAGATAGCAACAAATTAATTAAATTGTTGCAATTAATAAAGTTGGGCAACAATATCATTATTGTTGCAAAAAGGTTGTTGCAATATTTTAATTTTTGAAACTTATTATATTAATTATTATTAACAATATAATATCGCAACAATACTAACATATTTGGCAACAACAAAAATATTGTGGTTGAAAATTAAAAGACATACCAACAATTAAATCAAGTTGTTGTGATTTATCAATATAAGCCAACAATAATATAGTTGTTGCTAAAAAGTTGTTGCTAATTCCATAATTTGTTGTAGCGTAGCTAATCTGCTTTCCTAGAATGAAAATCTCATTTGTCAATCACATTTCCATAAGAAAGTGGAGTACATAGGAACATTAGTGCATAATATTACCATGACAAAAGAATTTTCAAAGAGGAAACAAAGATTTTACACAGAATTTTTAAAATGAACTAACTTGAACAGATTGTTGTTGTAAGGGAATAAGAAAGCAGAAATGGGAAAAGAAAAATGCCATAGTATTTCGAGTCCCGATGCTTGTGATAATTATTTTCGAAGTCATAAAATTACAAGAGAATAAGAAACAAAAGAATGAAATATGAACACGAGTTGATTCCTAGAAGAGAGAAACAAAAGAAAGAAATGGTACTAATGCTTATCTAGATGCAGGAAGTGACCCTTCTAGACTCCAAGCACAATCAAAAACCTGGCATGAGTTTAGGAGCAAGAAAGAATTATAATGTTAATATAGAAGACGAAAAAGGGAAAATATATATCAAATCACCTATTGAGAAATCATGGCGGACTAGAAAAACTTTATAGACACACGGCCTGTAGAAAATAGCAGAAGAAAAGTATAATCGGAGAATCCTTCTGCTAGCCTGAGATTGTTAACTAAGATCGGAAGATTCAACTAAGAAAGAGGAAGCTAGAAAGGAGAACTTGTTTATGGAAGAAGACTCTTGAATTTGAGTTGTTCTTGGGTTAATTACAAATGACTAATGTCACCAATATTTATACTTGTATAGGGATGCTTCTAGAAACTATTCTAGATACATCTACAAGAAATATCTAGATATCCTTATCTTCTAACTATGTAACAAGATATTTCTATACTTTACTATAAATATCTAATTATCTAGAACATCTAGATTTTTCTTAAGTATTAATATCAAAGATAATTTACTCTACAAAATTCTACTAAATGTCTAAGATATTTTTTGTACCTCTAAAAAATCAACTTTAATTTTTCACACGATCAAACCTCATATGTATGTCCTACAAAACCATCACATCACAACTAGGAATTTCACTCGGTAAAGAGGTTGAGACTGTGCAAAAATCCATAGGCTCCAAGTCTATCTTGCAACAAAAGCAAAACTCAGTGTCACAAAGAAATGTGTAGAAGTATCAGCTACATGCTAAAAAAAATTCCTTCATTTATAATGATCATACGAGTAGCAAATTAGCTGCAATGAGAATGAATTACCTCCAGCTTTTCCATTTTCCTCATGTCCGGCAGCCTCTTTTTGTCCATTCAGTTTTGAATCTATGATGTCCTCGCGTGGATTTACATTGTCATTGCGCTTTTCTTTCTCATTGTTCTTTTTACACCTTTCTCTATCCCATTCTCGCTCTTTTTCCTTATGTTGTTTCTCCTTCTCCCTTTCTCTTGCAGGTTCTTATTTGTGGTCCCTCCCGCGTTATCTTTCCACCTAGTTTATCTTTCTAAGGCTTTTCCTTTCTCTCTTTTATTATAATTTGCAGCTCATATATATTCTCTGTTATGAGATCCAAAGGTTGTAGAAACTTGATGTCTTCATCCAAATATGTATCATACTGCATTCCTTAGTTATTGGTTAGTTCTAACATGATCTAAACTTGAGATCGAAAAATCAGAATATCAAAATATTTGCATTACATTGCTCCAATTTGTTTTCTATTCAAAGATACTTAATACCCTTTTGCACAAATTTAACATGAGCACCCAGAGGAACTAGATTTCCATCCATTGTGCTTTTATTGATCCCTTCCTTGTATCCAAAAGTAAATATTGAATGTGAGCATCCTGAAAAAATATATCAGCAAAACTAGTAGGCCGATTAGATACTAGCATACTAGCCCATCATGATCAAAGTCAAGGTGTCAACCAGCCTATAAGGCACTGAGGGCACCTTTGGAACATAGGACACCTTGTAAAGTCTGGGCAGGGGACTTAGTATTAGTGGAACTCTTAACAATGTATCAGGTATTGGTATTGTAAGGTCTGGAGGTTTGCTTGGTGGTGTTGGTGCTTCTTGGCTTGTAGCGGAAATTAATTCATAATCCTTCCAAAAATTGATGGATCGGAGCTCTTTAATTTAATTCAATAACAAGTTTGGTGTGTTTAATTTAATTTTGATGTGTTTCGTTAGTAAACAACTCCTCATATAAAATATCGGTATCTTGAGAGCTATCTATACATCAAAAACGCTTCAACCTTATCATTGAGACTTCATTGTCAACTATCCCACTGCTATATTAATCAACGCCCTTCATGTAGCTAAGAATGGATGAATGTCTCAAAATAAATGAGAAATAGAACTGGCTCAATGACGAGCTCATAGGATCTTTTAGTTTAGTAGGCAGCATGTTCTGAGTTCTCGATTTTCAACTATGATATATTTTGTGAGCCACCTCTTATTTGCAATAATGAAATTATGTCTTTAATGTACCTGTCATACTTTGACACATTTTGTGAGCCACCTCTTATGCATTGGAGTCCGACTAATCCAAATGAATCTATATACTAATTATATAACCTTTCAATAAAAGGAAATTGTATTCAATTGAAAAATATTTTTCTTAACATTCAAATATTGAATTTAAATGACAAAACAATTACAAACCTACGTAGGAAAAGGAAAAATAAATAAATAAGAATTACAATTTTGATATCATGCCTTCTACCTCATAAATTTGAGAACCCTATGGGTTATATATGTTTGAGCTCGAGAAGGACTTCAATGAAATATGCATGTTGAACATGAAAGATGGAAATTTAATAATATGGAGGTGATGGTGATGGTGATGGTGATGGAGAAGGTGATGGCTTCTTGCAGTAGTCATTCTTTGGCAAAGAAGGCACCTTGTATTCTTCTTTAGGTACTGAGGAACCTTGGGAACATATGACACCTTTTTGTAGCTATCTTCTGAAACTGATGGCTTCTTGTAGTAAATTTTTCTTGGCAAAGAAGGCACCTTGTATTCTTCTTTAGGCACTGAGGGCACCTTTGAAACAAATGATACCTTTTTGTACTTATCTTCTAGAACTGATGACTTCTTGTAGTTATTATTCTTTGTCAAAGAAGGCACCTTGTATTCTTCTTTAGGCATTGGGGGCACCTTTGGAACATATGACACCTTTTTGTAGCTATCCTTTGGAACTGATGGCTTCTTATAGTAATCATTCTTTGGCAAGGATGGTATCTTGTATTCCGGTTTAGGCTTTGTAGGTACCTCTGGAACATATGATGCCTTCTTGTAGTTATCTTCTGGGACTAATGGCTTCTTAAAGTAGTCAAATTTTGAAAAAAATGACTCCTTGTATTCTAGTTTAGCCATCGAGGGTACCTCTGAAACATATGACGCCTTCTTGTAGTTATCTTCTGAAACTGATGGCTTCTTGAAGTAGTCAAATTTTGGAAAAAATGTCTCTTTATATTCTGGTTTAGCCATCGAGGGTACCTCTGGAACATATGACACCTTCTTGTAGTTATCTTCTGAAGGTGATGGCTTCTTGAAGTAGTCAAATTTTGGAAAAAATGTCTCCTTATATTCTGGTTTAGCCATCGAGGGTACCTCTGGAACATATGACTTCTTCTTGTAGTTATATTCTGAAAATGATGGCTCCTTGTAGTAGTCATTCTTTGGCAAGAGTGATTCATGTTCGGGAACAAAGGGTGTTTCTTTATAGTTATCTTCTAAAGCTAATGGCTTCTTGTAATAATCATTTTTTGGCAAAAATGACGACTTATATTCCTTTTCTGACTCTGAGGGTACCTTGAAGTTTTCACTTTTGACTATTGTGTTTGGTACTACTTTATAGTATGTTGAATTTGATTATTCATAAGAATTATATGCCATAGTGCGTGTGACAATCAAGAAAAATATCAAAGCACAAGCAAATGGAAGCCATTGCTTCTTCATTTGGCTTCCCATTCAGAAGAATTGGATTCTAAGGCTAGATATTTCTTGTTTTTCTTTTTCTTGTGTGTTTTAGAATGGAGGAATTAGGAGTTTATATAACATAACTAAGACGGTGATTTGATGATTTTGGATTCTCTCAAAATTAAATAATCCAAACATATCAAAGATTTTGCCATTTTTTGGTTAATGCTGTTCCACAAAAGTTTTGAGATAATGGGAAGCCATGAGCAATTCATACACATTTGCTTGACTCACCTATTTTTAATCCAATTTTTTATTGACTTCCAAGAATGTTGTTCTTGTTTTGTTTTTTTTTTTTTTTTTGTTGGTATAGTGAAAATTTGATTAAATTAGTTTTTAAAAGTTTAGATATGTGTAGGCCTAACAAATATTGTTCATTATTTGGTGTCCATTAATTATATGTAGTTGTGCACGACTTATAATCCACATCATGGCACCACACTTTTTTTATATAAAAAAAATCGGAGTAATTCGCAGTTGCTACTCTTTGGATGCACACTAAATAAATCCACTTATGTGCAATATCTTACAAATCATACATGAGATGTAAGCTGCTTTAGCAAGCACGTTGCGAGTCACAAGAAATTGATCTCTGGCCTTTATTATCCTTGCTAGTAGCCTGAATACTTCTCATTACCAAGAATGACAATATTTTGGGTTTGTTTAGTTCTTAATACAAACAGGGAAAATTAGTAGCTATTTTTATTGTCATATATTTAATGTTTTTGGTAATTAACTCCAATAATTTAAATTTGCGTAGTGTATGATCTATTTTTAAGAAAAAAGAGTGCTCTATGAGATATTACTTCAATATTCCCTAGAATCGAACCCTACCACAAAGATAATTTAGTCGATTGACTTTTTTTTAAAATAAAAAAAAAACCTCTCAAAATATTTTAGAAGTTCTGGCTTTAATAAATTTCATACTTTGAGCAAAGAACTTCTGCAATATTGATCAAATGCGCCTAAACAATAACTAAATGATTAAATATTGAAGGGCTAATGAAAAATTTGTGACAATTTATCTTAAGTAGTGTTATCTTTATGGTCGAGTTTTTTATTGAAATGGTTCGCTTTATTTCTTTATCTCCCAAGAATTGTATGTTTATAACAACAGAGATCGTTTTTTTATTCTTTCCAGTTCTAATAGATTAACGAACTGTATCGATTCTTTTGAGTACTATATCAGAAAATTCACCCAATATAATCCTTAGTGACCTATTTTGAAATATTATCTGATTGTCGTTATGTTCGAGAGTTTTGTTATTAATAGTAAGTGAACAAATTGGCAATTGATGGAAGAATAGATGAAAACTACATAAACTCTCAATAAAAAGAACTTGTATTCAATTGAAATAAATTTTTCGTTCAAAATATAGAATTTAAATGACAAAACAATTACAAACCGGAGCAGGAAAAGGAAAAATAAATAAATAAATACAAATTTTGACATCATGCCTTCTAACTCATAATATGAGAACCCTATGAGTTATATATGTTGAGCTGGAGAAGGACTTAAATGAAACATCCATGTTGAACATGAAATATGGAAATTTAATAATATGGAGGTGGTGGTGATGGAGAAGGTGATGGCTTCTTGTAGTAGTCATTATTTGACAAAGAAGGCACCTTGTATTCTTCTTTAGGCACTGAGGGCACCTTTGTAACATATGACACTTTTTTGTAGTTATCTTCTGAAACCGATGGCTTCTTGTAGTAGTCATTTTGCACTGAGGGCACCTTTGGAACAAATGGTACCTTTTTGTAGTTTTCTTCTGGAACTGATGGATTCTTGTAGTAATCATTCTTTGGCAAAGCAGGTACCTTGTATTCTTCTTTAGGCACTGAGGGAACCTTTGGAACATATGAAACCTTTTTGTAGTTCTCTTCTGAAACTGATGGCTTCTTGTAGTAATCATTTTTTTGCAAAGAAGGCACCTTGTATTCTTCTTTAGTCACTGAGGGCACCTTTGGAACAAATAGTACCTTATTGTAGTTATCTTCTGGAACTGATGGCTTCTTGTAGTAATCATTCTTTGGAAAAGAAGGTACATTGTATTCTTCTTTAGGCACTGAGGGCACCTTTGGAACATATGATACCTTTTTGTAATTATCTTTTGGAACTAATGGCTTCTTATAGTAGTCATTCTTTGGCAAAGATGGTACCTTGTATTCCAGTTTAGGCTCTATGGGTACCTCTGGAACATATGACGCTTTCTTGTAGTTATCTTTTGGAACTAATGGCTTCTTGACGTAGTCAAATTTTGGAAAAAATGACTCCTTATATTCTGGTTTAGCCATCGAGGGTACCTCTGGAACATATGACGACTTCTTGTAGTTATCTTCTGAAACTGATGGCTTCTTGAAGTAGTCAAATTTTGGAAAAAATGACTCCTTATATTCTGGTTTAGCCATCGAGGGTACCTCTGGAACATATGATGTCTTCCTGTAGCTGTCTTTTGAAAATGATGGCTTCTTAAAATAGTCAAATTTTGGCAAAAATGACACCTTATATTCTGGTTTAGTCATCGAGGGTACCTCTGGAACATATGACTCCTTCTTGTAGTTATCTTCTGAAAATGATGGCGTCTTGTAGTAGTCATTCTTTGGCAAGAATGATTCATGTTCGGGAACAACGGGTACTTTCTTATAGTTATCTTCTGAAACTGATGGTTTCTTATTGTAATCATTTTTTGGCAAAAATGACGACTCATATTCCTTTTCTGACTCTGAGGGTACCTTGAAGTCTTCACTTTTGACTACTGTGTTTGGTACTTTATTATATGTTGAATCTGATGATTCATAAGAATTATAAGGTGAATAAGCCATAGTGCATGTGGCAATCAAGAAAAATACCAAAGCACAAGCAAATTGAAGCCATTGCTTCTTCGTTTGGCTTCCCATTGAGAGAATTGGATTCTAAGGCTAGATATTTGGTTGTTTTTCTTTTTCTTGTGTGCTTTAGAATGGAGGAATTAGGAGTTTATATAACATAACAAAGATGGTGATTTGATGATTTAAAAATTAAATAATCCAAACATATCAAAGATTTTGCCGTTGTTTGGTTAATGCTGTTCCACTAAGGTTTTGAGATAATGGGAAGCCATAAACAATTCATACACATTCGCTTGACTCACCTATTTTTAAATTTTTAATCCAATAATTTGTTGACTTGCAAGAATTTTTTTATTTTTTTTTTTGGTTGGTATATTGAAAATTTGATAAAATTAATTTTTAAAAGCTTAGATATGTGTAGGCTTAACAAATATTGTTCATTATTTGATGTCGATTAATTATATGTACTTGTTGAGCACAACTTATAATCCACATCATGGTATTGTACTTACTCTTTTTTTAAAAAAAAAAAAATCAGTAATTCACAGTTGCTATTTTTCGGGTGCACACCGAATAAATTTGCTCATGTGCAATTTCTTGTAAATCATACCTGAGATGTAAGCTGCTTTGAGCAACTCCGTTGTGACAAATCAACTGAAAAAGTGTTGGCAGAAGAAATAATCTCTGACCTCTGTTACCCTTGCGAGTACCATACATACTTTTCATTACCAAGAATGACAATATTTTGGCTTTGATTAGTTTTATTGATACAAACAGGAAAAATTAGAAGCTATTGTTTTTAATGTCATATTTTATGTTTTTGGTTATTAACTCATATTAATTCAAATTTGTGTTGTGTATGATCTAGTCTTAAGAAAAAAGTGTTGTATGAGATATTACTTCATTCCCTAATATTATCGAACCCTACAAAAAAGATAATTGAGTCAAACAAATTATTTTTAAAAATTTCTGAAAATATTTTAGAAGTTCTGATATAATTAAAAGAATTCATACTTTGAGCTCAAAACTTCTGCAATATAGATCAAATGCACCTAAACAATCACTAAATGATTAAAATATTGAAGGGCTTATGAAAAATCCGTGATATTTTATCTTAAGTAGTGTAACATTTATCTCCGAGTTTCTTTTTATCTGATTAAAATGATTCACTACTTAGATTCACTTTATTTCTTTTATCTCCCAGGAATTATATGTTTAAAACAATAGAAATCGTTTTTTTTCTTCTTTTAAATTATAATAGATTAACAAATTGTATCGATTCTTTTGCGTAATATATCAAAAATATAATCCTTAGTTACCTATTTTTGAAGTATGTGATGGTTGTTATATTGCAGGGTTTTTTTATTAATAGTAAGTGAACAAATTGGCAATTGCTGGAAGAATAGATGAAAACTACATAAACTCTCAAGAATAATTCAAATTAATTATTTGGAATTATTTCCATAATAGGAAGCCTCAGTAATTAATTTTGTGGTCCCTCCAGTGCCCATATTTAACTAGAACTCAGAATCCTAATTCTAAAGGGAAAAGGGGAGAGGCGTTAGTTTTCTTATAAAAAGAAAACTAGCGTGTATTTTTCGGTTGAAGAAAAATAACGTGTGTTTTTTTCTCCTCTTTGGATTGTGAAGAAATCCCTATAATTAGGGATTCTTCTAGCCCTAGATTGATTAGTTTTCTATTCATACTTTCCCACCCAAGTATTGAGAGAGTTCAGATGTGAACTTGGGATCACTGTAGAAGATCATAGCTATCTTGCAGATTCACTTGAAGGTCTGTCTAACTTGGGGATTCGCTTGAAGGTATCTGTTCACGCTTCAAGAGGTATTTATCGAATTAAATTTCAATATGTTTATGTGTTCTAGCATGATTATGTGATCTAGCATAAATGATTATTGGTTATCTATTATTCATGTACACTAGAAATTCGTAATTGCACTCTTCTATTTATATTTTGTAATTCCCTATTAAACACTTATGTAATTCCCCATGTTAAGATTTCAGATACTAATCAATAAATTAAATTACTGACGAATTTAACTTAATGATTAATTTCCTTTAGAGCACTACTTAACTTATTTCATGTGTCGGATTCATAAATCCACTTGCAAGGTTTGACACGATGAAAACTTATAAGTTTCTCAAAAAGGCATATCAATCAATCTCTATAACGAGACATGGATTCCATCAACTAACTTATTATTTCACCAATATATATTATTATCATCCAACTTACCAGGCATATTGACCCATCTCAGAATCTCACCTTTTAATAAATCAAAACGATAATTAATATATACAGATCATAATAGTTATATCAGGATTAAGAATATAAGTACATTTAATAGTTTAGAGAATATGTTTTGTCAGTCAGTCTAAAACAACTATCTCTACTCGGTCCCGTTCAATACATACAAAATGCACTAGCACAAGAAGTTGGAACTATACCGTTCCCATAATCAAGATAAATTACCTATAATCTTGTGCTACAATCGTACCGATGGCATGTCCAATTTCCATCCTAGATTGTGAACAAAAAACTTTATACTTATAAGAACCGATGATTTAATCCTCTGTGTATAAGCTAAAACTCTACACACTAAATCATCTACTATATAAGTAAATAGACACCATAAACGAATATATGATCTATTAAAATTGAGCAAATATTTATTCTATAATAAATATTATTTCTTAACACATGGTTAATAGTATATATCCTAACAATCTCCCACTTAGACTTTTAACCATCACAATTGTTATAATGTACTATATCTAAATGCATGGTTAATAGTATATACCCTAACAATCTCCCACTTAGATATTTAATCTTGAAAATTGTTAGAATACTATGTCTAAACACATGATTAATAGTATATACCCTAACAATCTCCCACTTAGACTCTTAACTATGCATTTACAACTTTCACAAGCATTCCTTTATTTCTATTTTCTCATGCAATTTTGTCTAGTAGTGCTTCGTCGTAACAAATCGATTTTGTACTAGATCTTGAGAGAGCTTCTCATGAAACCTTCCAAGAGTGTACTTCTTTTCAGATCATAAAAGTTCTCTCAAGCATACAAAACAAATCAATCTTCGCTATGATTCTCCCACTACGACTAAGCACTACATAATCACACTTTCATGATCTTGAGTCTTAATATTTTCTTCAAAATCTTTCGATATTGAAATATTAACAACTTTTCATGTAGTGTTCTTCAATTTGCTCAACATCACTTCCACTACTTGAGGTAGTAGTTTTCTTATGTCTAGCAACGTTCCTCCCATTACATAAATGCAATGGAACGTCATTTCTGACATACCGATTAGATGTTTTTGAGCATCTGAATTTATAATTGACTTATTTGTTATTTCTTTGTTCAATTCCTGTAAAACTAGTTTACTTCTACGAACATGGTTTACTAAATGATTCTTTTCTTGAAATCTGACAGTTGTGTTAACAATTGTCTTAACAATTGTCTTATTTTCTTTAAGACACTATAATAAACCTTCTTTCATTCTTTAGGATATCTAATTAACACACACATTCCGTTCTTAATTTCAATTTTCTTATTCTTCCACTCAACACATGTGCTGAACAATCCTATAACTGAACATGTCACAGATTAGACTTATGTCAAATCCAACTAGTTCTATAGTTGTTCAAGGTTCTGATTTGAAAGAAATTGAATTCAGAATGTGATATGTAGTTATTAGAACCTATCCCAAAAGAAACAAAATAACTAATAATAAGTCAATAATTAATTTTATCATCTTCATAAGAGTCTACTTCTTTTCTCTTCTACACCAATCTATTATAGAGTGTCTGGTGTAGACAATTGAAATGCAATCATTTTATAAGATAAGTGACTCATGAACTCTGCAGAGAGGTTTACGTCACTACAATCAGATTGCAGTGACTTTATATATATTTTTCATGATGCTATTTTCGTTTGTCTTAAATATTTTGATCAGTTTATCTAGACATTCAGACTAACAAAACATCAAAAAATATATATTCATATCATGAGTAACCATTTGTGAAAATCTCAGAATACTCAAATTCACCTCTTGCCTGAATGTTCATTTACCTCATAAATCAAAATAGAATAATTCTAACTTATCACTACTACTTTTTCCTTTTTAATAGGAAAGGTCTCTTAGTTATTTTTCCTTCTGAACATAACTCACATGTTGGTAGTGACTTCACTTTCAATGAACCGTTATGTCCATCCATTAACCAACCTCGAAGTTCTATTCAAAATAAATAACTTAGACGCTAGTGTACAATAAGTTTCATTCAATCTAAAAAATACTTTCTCTTATGAGATAGATTAATAAAATTCAGTTTATGCGAGATAATATTAATTAAAAAAAATCACGCATCAATAGACCACAAGAAATGAAATATTCATCAAACTCAATGATAGGAGAGTTATAAATAAATATATCAAATATTCATCTCTTATCTAATTAGAAACTGAAAATAATTCCTTCTAACATAAAGTACATGTACAATGCATTCTTTGAATTAATATCTTTATCTCTACCAAAAGAAAACTTAAGTAGTACTAAGTGGGTGTGTAAAGTCTATTGAGAATATGAGATATAATACTTTAAATAGATCATAATATTTTGAATAATCCTAAATAACAAAATTCAGGGCTCATTTATACATATATATCCATGCATCTCGAATAGCCAATCGATGGGATTGGAGAACTACTCGTGCAATACACATGTACAATGACCGATTATT
>NC_064285.1:10405817-10449218 GCF_019186545.1 Solanum stenotomum
AGGCTTATTTGTAGTCTGCATATATTCTCGTGGGTGTTCTGATAGTATACAGAATTGTTTACATGGATGGTGTATATAAATCAAACTCTTACCAATTTCAACTTTGTGTGAATTATTATGAGAAAAAATTTCCAGTGTGACATACAACAACTATTACCATGTCATCCTACAAGTCCGATAAAAATTATGTATACATACCTTACCGCAATAACCACTATGTTCGCCCGCGACACCTTTTAATTTTGAACCAAAAATGCAACTGGTCTGCTCACGTGCATGAATCTTCTGTTTTTTGGGGCTCGAGCTTGAATCACAATCATCAATCATTAGGTATGTGGTCGTGCTTGATATTAAGTTTCTTTCGTTTTCCATGTTGAATCCTGAGAAAATTCGGAAAAAAAATATTTTAAGAAAATTTATGAAAATTTAAGAGATTGAAAGGTACAATTAAATACTTAAATTTATAGTTCGGACACAAAAATCAAAAAATGAAAGTAATAATATGAACAACAACATAGATGGTCTCTCCGAATATCTCCAAAAGCCATCTTATTGTTGATTTTAAATTTTTTCAACCAAACAAAAATGACTTTTTAAGATACCAACTATTAGTAATTGAGTGACTATCTGAGAGATCAACTCAATGTTTTTCTTAAGTTACATTTTTTTGTTCAGATTTCACAATTTTTTTATGTCCAAACGCCTACTGAAACAAAAGACTTTATCATCAGATATTCTAAGGCTCTCATTCTTTTACAAGTCAAAACAAGAAAAAAGAAGAAACAAAAAGAGTTTTCATAAAATGATTTAAAACAGAGTATTTTTTGCAAAATAATTAGAAATAAAATTCATGTGAAAAATTATCTAGAAAATGAACAAAAAAACAAACCTGATTATCTCAAGTATTAACAGTAGAAGCTACAAGATTTTCACAAAACCAGAAAATTATTATTATTATTATTATGATAGATACGAAAGAACAATATATATAAGTCCTTTTATATAGTTGTACCATATAGATTATAGTTGATTATGGCCAATTAATTAATTCAAAATATTAGTTCAAAATTGATGTAACTTCCAAATTTGTATATCGTAAGTTTCTTTGTTAGTCAAAGATAAATATTTTTAACTTAGACACGCTGTTTATGGAGCAATAATTAATAGAATGATAATTTTACTATATATATTACTATGTGAATATAGTATATTCAATGTTTTGAAAAATTGCATAATGAAATGACACGTTAATAATAAAGACAAATTAAGAACTAAGTAATAAATTATCTCTATATTTAGCAAATTAGACAAGTAAAAATGGACGACGCAAGTAGTGAATTCAATAATTAAAACATATAAGGCTTAATGTTTTGTTTGTTTAATTTGCAAAAGAAATTGAGAGTTAAAACGATTGTAGACGATTGTATTCAAACATCGCAAGGAATGGCTCCATGTGTAATTGGGATCGAGTGTTCACACTAAATTAATAAAGTACGATGATTGAATATTCACGATGTAACATTAATAATGAATAAATAGGAGTTAATATCATTCCAATTATCATTAGTAGCATAAGTTTGTTTTTAAGGATGTTTTATCAAGTTCTTTCTATTTGTATATTGAAAAATTCAATTAAATTCAAAGTTTTTAAATATATTAAGTTATAATTATAAGTTTATCTAATAAGACTCCTATTTTTTAAAGGTAAAAAAATAATTTGATATCTTTCTTTGAATATTTGTTATTTGCAGAATCATATACCTTTACCAAACATCTCATCTTTCTCTCTCTGGTATTTTTAATATACTTTTAGTTATTGACTGTAGTTGTAAACATTATATATACCATAAATTCCGTGAATAGAAAATTATGGTCTAAGCAGAAAACTAGTTCAAATATTATTTGCAAATATCTTATAGTTTATACTTTATATATATAGGCTCAAAAGTAATATGAAAATCGCTATAGTTGTGTTACTGTCACGATTTAAAATTGGGCCGCAATGACGCCTACTATAAATCCTCAGTAGGCAAGCCAAAACTCAAAGCGGAAAGCAATAAATATACTTAAACAAAACTATGCGGAAGCAATTAACAAGGAGAAGAGGAGTTCATAGCATATATTTATAAAACGATACAAAATATACAAAAAGGATCTGAAAGTGACCAAGAAAGACAATTATATAGCAGAACCAACTCCGAACCTAGTGTCACCGATATAAGAATGCTTAAGTACAGAAAGAATTATATACAACAGAACTATCTAATCAAAATACAAAATATATTGACAATATAAAAGAGGGAACAATAGCAAGTCTCCAAACGCCAAGAGCTCACCACAATTCAAGCCTGTGACGGTCACGGGAGATCCAACGCTCGACAAGGGCTGCTTGTAATAGAAACTGCATTAGAAAAAATGCAGAAGTGCAACATGAGTATCAAAACACGGAGTACTCAATAGGCATCATAGGTTGAGTAAGCCCAGAAAGATCATACATATATAGAGAAGAAAGATAGTACTAACAGAATGAATGAACAGTAACTAGAATAAATCGACACCATTGACAATGTGTAAAGACCTATTCTGATGTTATTCAAAGAAAACCTCATATGGAACCCCGACAATTTTTGAATTATGTTGTCAATTCAAATTGGGGTGATGTGATGAAAATATCAAAAGTTGATTTTGACCCGGGGTGATGTCAGCCTGCCATAGTGGGAATTCCTCGCTATGTCGGCGTTGCAATAGTGACTGCATTGTGGCTATAGTAGGGATGATGGGATCAGACCCTAGAAAATACTATTTCTTTTAATTTGCCTCCCACTTTTAATTGGTAAAATAGACTAGGGTTACTCCAATAAAAAGAGACCTAGGCTGCTCCAAGCTTTGGAACAATTGATAGGAGGGATTTCAGTGATAGGGTCAAAACCCATGAAATTTCGGCCTACATCTGTCAGGATTCACCCTCATGGAGCCTGAAGTTCGTGTTTAGATTTCTTCAGCAGTTAATTGGCGTCCAGATAAGCTAGACTTAATCGAATAGTTAATCATGTCTTTAATTGCATAATACATTATAAATTATCAGGAGGTTGCATGCATAGGCTACCGGGCATGGAGTCTGGGCAAATGAATGCATTGATTATAGTTGTTTAGAATGGTAATGGACTTGTTTAGCTAATGTTGATCTTATGAGTATTTTTGAGTGTTATTCTATGGGTGTTCACATTATGAACTGGAAACCGTCTGAGAAGAATTATCTAGACCAGCTGATGGTTATTTTATTTCTCATTTATGTTATATGTGCTTACTAACTGCTTCGTTAGTATTGCTTGTATGGTGCATGGTTAGGGAGATGAAATCAGTGAAAACTGAAATGTAAGCTTGTTGTTGATCTCATGCCATGAATGTGTTAACTTGGGTTTACAAGTGTGATTGTATTCATTGTGATTGTGATTGTAATGTGTAATTGTTGGTTGGCTCAGAGACCACGTCTGGTACATACTAACGGTTAGCTCGGGGTACCACGTTTGGTACATATTAATGGTTGACTCGGTAACCACGTCTGGTAAATGATATCTCCTGGTTGGCTCAGGTACCACATCTGATATACACACACACACGCGCGCGCGCGCACACACACACACACATATATATATATAAATACGCCTTGAGTCATCAAATCCTTTCTGACTCGGCCTAGCCCAATTGCCCTACGAGACTAGCGTTTTAAAAGGCGAAACTCTCGGTCGTAGTTTGGTACATNTTGGCTCAGAGACCACGTCTGGTACATACTAACGATTAGCTCGGGGTACCACGTTTGGTACATATTAATGGTTGACTCGGTAACCACGTCTAGTAAATGATATCTCTTGGTTGGCTCAGGTACCACATCTGATACACACACACACACACACACACACACACACACACACATATATATATATATATATACGCCTTGAGTCATCAAATCCTTTCTGACTCGGCCTAGCCTAATTGCCCTACGAGACTAGCGTTTTAAAAGGCGAAACTCTTGATCGTAGTTTGGTACATGATATCTATTTGGTTGGCTCGAGTACCATGCCTGATACATAATATTTATTTCATTGACTCGGGTACTATGCTTGGTATAAGTTACTATATGATTGGCATGTGTACCACACCTAGTACATGTTTGATTGCATCATATATTGATTCTACGAGTGAATCAAGTTTTATTCTTTGTAATGTAATTGTTAAACGCTATAGGTGATGATTAAGAATTTCTGGAAGTTCAGGTTATTTTATAATGGTGGTTAGCATTGTTTATATCTGCTTTCTAAGTTGTGACTACATGTTCACATGTCGTATAATTGGAGTGTGTAAGGTAAGGCATGGAAACTTTGGTTGTCGGTGTTCGGGGAAATATTATGTAGTAGAAGGGTTAGGTTATGATCTGATGTGAGTGGAGTTGGTAGCGAAAGGAGTAGGGCGTATTGAGTTTCTAGGTAACGATACTTTTAGCGGGGGTGGTGAATGAGTGGATCGGGGCCTTAATTTTATGTTCAAGATCCATGTTTCCTTAGATATTTTGCATGTTAATGTGGTGGGTTCAAGTTGACCAATGATGTCGATCAATATGTGTTGTTTGTACTGATACTACTTTTGCTATGTTAGTTGACTTAGTCTGATTGCAGGATTTAACGATGTTTCATAGGTGAAGACGATGATGATCAATGACAACTTTTACTCCTCCTTTTTCATGATGGGAGTTGTATCGTATTTACTTTTATGTCTTATGTCTTCTTAGTAGTTCTTGTACATGTTTAGATTAGTTCCTTATGTGAAATTTTGTTGTACTTTCAAAAAGTTTTTTTGTTGAAATTAAGGTTGAAATTCACTCTTTCATTTATTAAGGTAATATATCATGTTTTGAGTTATACTACAAGAAAACACTCAATTTATGGGGGTTAATTTGTCTATTTATGGCAGTTTAGGGATTCCACAAATTAAATTGTGACGGTTTTTAAAAACGCTACAATTACCGTTGCCACGAGCATATTTGTGGTGCTTTTAACAAACCTCCACTACGTCCTCCACAAAATGATTATTTAATTTGTGGAGGTTTTTTAGTTTTAATTTGTGATGGTTTAGAACCTTCACAATTTGTTCTGAATCTTTTAAAAATTAAATTTATGTAAATTTAAAATATTGTGATATAAAATCAATATTTTACATAGTTAAATTTGTGGAGTCTTACAAAATTATTATCATCTTAATAATAAATATGGATTACATCAAACCTTCAAAATAATATGAATAAATAATTTTACTAAATAACACATTGAATACAAATCAAATTTCATTAAACAAACTCATATTAATAAGCTCCACAAGTTTAAATTAAAATCAAATTAAAGTAATACATACTTGTGTATAACAAATCGAACATTACAATATAAAATCCTTAAAAATCCACACAAAATAAACATAAAAAAAACTATATAGCATTTGTTTGGTAATTTGAGTTGTTGTCATCCAATCTTGTACTCAAGGGTGAAGCAAGTTCAATCTCCGCATCAGGCTGAAACAATGAAAATCATGAAAATCTCATACATAATTAAATAAACATATATCTATAAAACACATATCTTTATACGTCTTGATAAAAAAAAATTAAGGCTTACCCAAAATAAATTAAAGATAAAATATGGCAGACTTAATGATGTGGTGAGAATACAAACAGATCCTGAACTTTATAAGACATTAATGCGTTAAATTTAACAACTACCAAAATACAAAATGACTATAGATTAAAATAATAGAATAATCTTTGAATTTTGATGTGAATCATCAAACCCAGAAGAACAAAATATTACCTTCATATTTCTAAAAAATATTTACCATCTATTCTCCTTTGTTGAACCTACAAAAGAAAAAACCAATTAGCAAAATAACACTAATAAAATAATTGAACAAGATAATGGGGGTAAAAAGGGGAGGAGAAGGGAGAGAGAGGGTGATAGAATTAATGGATTAAAGGGAAGATGTCTTAAATTTGGTGTGTTAATACATACGTGGGAAGGGGGAAAGTGGGGGTGGTGGGGTGGTTATTTAATTGGGATTAAAATTTTAGGTGGGAATCATGACCTTATACTATTTTTACAATTTTAGAGGTAAACATATTGAAATTTTGGTTGATTTTGGGTCTAAATGAAAAATGAGAGAATAATTTTTAGTGTATGAAACTAGCTTTTCTTTTTATTCCCTTTTTCTTAATTAACTAGTAACTATTAATTAAAATATTTATGTTACAAAATTAATTAGTATTACAAGAGCTTAAAGAAACCTTAAATACAAATAAAATAAATAAAAAATAATGATGACTATTGATTATTGATTTGACACACACACCTATATATATTAAAAGTAACGAATTCAACAAATATATTTTTGGGGTTGATAATTGCCACAAATTATACTAAGTTGTGGAGTTTTTTAAACCTTTATAATAAAACCACCATAAAAAGACTTAAATTGTGGGAGTTAGAATAAAACGTCACAAAATTAATTGATAATGGGGTTTCTTAAAACTCTCACAAATTAACCGCCACAAATTGAGTAATTTTTACTTCCGCATTTCTCTATCTAGGTGTTAAAGTAGATGCCTACATGGCCTGGTGGGTTGGATCATGATAGCTTATTTTAAGTAGCTTTCAATTTTTAAACTCTTTTTGCAAATGGATGTTCTCAACTTATGACTTTTAGCTTATAATCTACTTTAAAAAAAAAGTCAATGTGAACACCCCTAAGAAACCACATGCTTTTGTTATTAGAATATTTAAATTTCAGAATTAATTCTTAGTGATTTTTTAGACTTAAATTGGCTAAATTTTGATAGTTCTAACAATTTGTAGGGTTTTCATATTTATAAGAAAAAACTACAATTTAGAAAATTCAAATTACATATTCATACAAAACTTCAACTTCAAATCTGTAACAACCTAAACCGTTGCTACTAAAGAAAATCTTGTGTAGAGTCTCAGAAGTCCGAAAGTGTAGTGCAAGAATTTTTAAACACGACAAATTTTTACTTAAAATTTATTTTCTTGACAAGGCCGGTGTACCCCCCATAGAGGGAGGCTATCCTGTTATGGCAGTTTCGCTATAGCGGGACGTAAATATATGCAACCTAAATAATGCAGCGTCTTTTATTTTCCTCCCACTTTAGAAAGAAGAAAATAGACGATGGTTGCTCCAAAAATTCTTCAAAGGCATCTGATACAAGGGAGTAATGAGGGGGAAGACGTACCGTGCAATAAAGGTGAAAGTCTAAGGATTTTTCAATGCTCGTTCATCAAAGATTATTTTCATAGAGTCAAATCCATGGGTGAGGTCCATCAATGGTTTGGCGCCCAGGTAGGATAGGTTTCTTTTAATTGAGTAGTTAGACTTGCTTTTATCGCATAATATCTTGTATATATTTGGAGATTACATGTATAGGTCTTCGAGCATAGTGTTTGGATGGTTAGAGATTGCTGATTTGTGATGTTAGGGTGGAGAAAAAGTAATGACTAGGAGGTGGTTCTCTAGTTCTTGAGTTTCTTGTTAGGTGATGGTGTGGTTTATGTATGTATACATGTATACGACTTGTAGTATTATCGCGCAATGCATGGTAAGAAATACATAGAGAGTATATATAGTGACAATATGTTGATGATCTCATGCAATGAACTGGTTATGTGACTTGTGATTTTAAGTGTTATTGTTCATGATGTTTGTGATTGTGAATGATTATTTGTGTTTGATGATTGGCTTGGTACCACGCATGGTACATGATATTTTCATGGTTGTCTCGGATATCATGCCTAATATAAATAACAGTTGGCTCGGATACCACACCTAATATATATTAACGGTTGACTCGGGTACCATGCCTGGTACGAGAATATCCATATACAGTTGGCTCGGGTACCATGCAGGTACACTAACTAAGGATGACTCAGGTACCACGTCGGTACACTAAAAGTTTGAGTTTGAATTCCTTGAGAGGATCAAATATGTGTTTATGGTTCCATGAGTGAACCTGATTTATTTCTTTATATTGTAATTGTTGCATGTTGGATCCTAGAGTGGTTTGATGTACTTGAAATACGAGTTAATTAAGGTCTGACTTGTGATTATGTGAGACATGGTTCATGTTACGGTGAGTCAGTGTAAGAATTTGAAGTCCGAGTTATGTATTACTTGCGATGGTGGAGGTATATTACGTGGTTATTGATAACTGAATTCTTACGGGTTATTCTATATAATTGTTTGACTATTGGGTTGAGTTTATGTGGAAACTTAATTCTTAAATTGTCTAAATTATGTTTCTATTAGTCATGATGAATTTGGTTTTGTAATGGATTCTAGATTTAATTTTGCTAAGGATGAGTTGGTCTAAGGCGTCAATTTCATTTACTGTTCCAAAAAGGGCAGGGAGTTGGCATGAGTAGCGTAAAAGATAACAGGTTAGTTGATAGGGCTACTAATGGTATTTGTGGATATTAATGTGATAGAAGAGTTAGACTATGACTGTATTGTGTTGTGATATCACATGTAGACTTGAAAAGTCTTAGGGTGACGTAATTGTGGGACACGGGAATTAAGATGTATAGTAATTGTATTTACCTGGAATGGGTATAAGTATGTGAACAGAGAAGTGGGGTGGTATAGCTTCCTTATTGCATGAATTATATGATTAGCTACATTATATTATGTGGTAGGCTCAAATCTTTCGATGATATGTACTTGTGAACTCATAGCACATTTGATGCTCAAAACTAAGGATTAATGCGAGAAATCGAGCTTGTTTATGTGGATATGATATTTTCTTTGATGTTGAACAGGTAAAACACTTGGATGCAAAAGGTAGAAAAAATGAAGGAAAAGTGAACTAAAGTCAACACCACGGAGCCGCAGATAGGCCACGGTCATGTTGACGAGCCGTCTGAGGACTCGTGGAAGGGAGGTAGTAAAGTCATTCAAGCTGCCTATGTGAAGAAGGAAGACCACAAATCCCGAGACGGGTCGTGGTCCACTTGACTATCTGTGCAGCTGCTTGTGGAATGAAGGCAGGAAATCCAGTAGCCACCCAAATGAAAGCACAAGTCTCCGAAGCACTAGACGAGCCATCCAACTTAAGACGATCCGTCTAGTAGCTCGTGAAGATCTCTAGTGAAAAATAGACCCACACTGTCTATGTGTGGGATCACAGAGGGTTTGACGAGCCGTCTAGTCTTAGACGAGGCATCACCCTGCCTGTGAAGTGTTGCGACAATACAGTCCTACTTCGAGTAGGACTTGTTTTCACACACTATTTTAATTTCTTAGGGTTTATTTTTGAACATTACCTTTTATCGTTCATTTTTATTTTTTGAGACATTGGGAGCAAAGAGAAACAATGGTTTCCAATTTCAAACACTTTGATTTGTCGATTACTTCGAATCAAAACTTTGTGATCTTGATTGAATGTTGATAATCAAGAATCTTTTGGTTTGCTAATATTGTAAGTTTCTTATATTATGCTTTCAATAACATCTTCTGCTTGTTTTTTGAAACAATAAGCGGCTAAACACCACAACTAGGGTTGCGGAAATCATGACTAAAACATAACTACAGATTTAAAATACGAGTAACGTTTAGATGTTAATTGCACATGTTTATTCTACTTTCATAATGATTGCTTTCTAATGAGTGCACGCATTAGAATCCGCTTGCATTTACCACTTGTTCGAGAGAAAAGTGACAATTAGGAAAAAGTTAGAATCATAGATGAATATGTATTATTATCAACGGATAGTTACTTGTACAAGAATCTGGAGTGAATGAAGGTCATGAGGAACATAATCCTAGTCTCGTTAAATCACTAACTAAAATATTGAAACTATTGTGTACTCTTACTAACTATGAAACTAAATTAAGCATTGGTCACTTAACTCAAACAACCCAATATTTAATTTCCGCAAATTACTTCTTTTGAAAATATTAACCACAATTGAATAAGAGCGTCAATAAGGTTGTTTCTGTAGTAAATTCCTCGTGAGATCGACCTCAACTTCAGTTGAGTTCTATAATTGACTTCGACCGTTTATACTTCTTAATTGAAGTGTAAATTTGCACGTATCATGTACTAGTACATGTGTTTTCTTGATACTATTCATGCTATGCCACTTGACATAGTTTGATTGCAGGGTCAGTAATGGTTCATAGATGAAGACAAAGATGATCTACGGCAACTTTCATTTTTCCTCCCTAATGGTGGGAGTTGTTTTGTATTTTCTTGATATATTGTATTTTTTAGTAGCTTTTGTACCTGTTTAGACGAGTTCCTTAGGGGAGAATTTTTTTGATTAATTGTAAAAAGCTTTTTTTAAAGATTGATGTTTTCATAAAAGTTTTCGATATTAAAACAGTCTCCTTATAAATCATTTATTTTCTTCATGTTTTAACCTATTTGGGGTGGTAAGAATTCTCCTATCTAGTTGTTAGAGTAAGTACCGCAAAGTCTGATGTATTAAATCGTGACAAATCATAATTTTATATCACTTAGAACTTCAAATTTTATTGCAAGTTTATTATTCAAATTATTAATGTACAACATTAGTGTAGAATGAAGAATAATATAATTTATTTAAATATTATACTCATTAAAATTGAGAATCCATTTAGTTATGCTCATTAGTGAATAAGCCAGTTGACTGTTAAAACAAGCCAACGCCGGAGATGACGACGACACCGATGATGCCGCCGATGGGGAACGCAAACTTTGACGGCGGAGCACCGGCCTTACCGCCGCAACCGGGGACTGACATGACGGGAATATGCTTCAGGGACCAGTTATGGCTGAATACGTATCCACTGGACCGAAACCTAGTATTTGACTATTTTGCTCTCTCCCCATTCTACGACTGGACTTGCAACAATGAGCAACTACGATCACGATCCATTCATCCACTCGATATTTCTCAGCTCTCGTATGATTTTTTATCTTTGAATTCCTCTGCATTTGTTCAATTTGATTCCTCTTTTACTTTCATATCATCGTTTTCCCCAAACTAGGGTTCTGTTAACCTAAGCATAGAATTATTGAAAGAAAAGAAAATAGTTTGTTAAATTGCCCCATGAGATTTGCTGAAAGTTTGAATATTGAGCGGTTTCCTGTTATTAGAAAGAGACATTGAAAAAACTAGCTCATGAGGTGTGGATAGACCAATTACACATTGTGGGACAATTTAACTCCAGGGGAATGGTTGAATTTGTGTTTTTCCTATTTGTGGATAAATATGTTTGAAGTAACTAACGGTGTCTATGTGAGGTTCACCTAGCCAGATGAGTATATAATAGAAGCTAATGGGCGGATTGCATATAGGGGATTTACATAGCCGGAGTAGTGATTATTTGATATGGTAGAAGTAATATTGAGTTGAAAACATTTCTATAGCCTTTTATCTTCCTTTTTACTCTTTCCTTTTGCAATGGGTGGGGGAGGGAAGAGGGGAGAAGGTGTGTTGGATGAGATAAATATGTGTAAATGTACAAGTTGGTGGAAACAGATTCTCAGGGAGAATTAATAGTTCATTTTTTTATATTATTCTCTATAATTTGTGCAAAACTTTAACACTGTTTTAGGACTTCACTATGTAAATTTCTGGTCTTTGGTAAACATATGCACAGCTAACCATGCGATTCACTTATTATATGCTAATTGCTCTGCAGGAAAATGACAGGCAGTGAATATATGCTGAGTGAAGTTATGGAGCCACATCTCTTTGTCATCCGTAAGCAAAAGAGGGATGGCCCCGAGAAGGTCACACCGATGCTGACTTATTACATCTTGGATGGTTCAATATACCAAGCTCCACAGCTCTGCAATGTGTTTGCAGGTCGACTGGTTAGTATTCTCTTCTTAGTGCACCTTGGTACATGATTTATATTAATAGGTAATATTTTTTCACTGTTTGTATTTGTGTTCTTGTTAATCATCATTATAATGTTCAATTAATAAGAATTTATTTAAGACATATTATATAAGTGCATGTAGTATATCAACCAATAGACCCCGAAGCTTACCTGAATAGATAATGGTGGATAGAGATTTTCTTATTTTTTGATAACCAGAAATCTCCAAGGGGCAATGGTTTAAATACAAGGCTTTTGGCTGTAGCAGGAAACAAACTTGTGATTAGGGATGACAATGGGGTGGAGCGGTTGTGGGGCGGGGCGGATACAAAATATACTTTTTTTAAATCATGCGGGGTGGGTATGTGGGTTGTGAATTTTTCTTTTGAACTTAAATTAAAGGAAAGGGTTAAACCCAAAATACTACAGCAAAACTACATCAAACGTTAATAGAGAATGGTATTGTTCTCTTTTTTGAATGTAGTTTATGCAAAAAGTTGGGGTCTTTTGGTGTTATAGCTACTGTATCAAGGATTTATAGACAGTTGACAGTTCTTATGCAGTTGAAATTTGCACAACTTGATTCAAAATGAAAGTTGAATTTTGCTTGTCCAATTCCAAAAAAAAATTAAGTAAATTTGTTATTGACAATTGAATTTGTTTCTTCATGAAGTTGCATTTGTTAATTCAACATTAGCAGTAGATTGATAGATGGTATATTTTTTAATTTAAATAATAATAAATTATGTGTGGTGGGCTTATGCTGGGCAGGGCGAAATCTTTGCGGGTTTATGTGGGTTTGCCCCTCCCCGCCCCATTTGCCATCCCTACTTGTGATGTGTGCCTAACCCACATCACATCATGTGCTCTTACCGCTAGACCAAAGCCATGTGAACATGAAAATCTGTGATTTGGTTGTATATGTATTCCAGCAGAGGTCACTCGATATTTTGTATCTGTACTAATTCAAAGATCTTGTTTTCTTGCATAATGTGATATTAGAGAATTGTCTGTACTTGCTGCTTTTCATGTTGAAAATTGATCTCCTCTCTTAATTCATTTATTTGACAGGGACGTGGTTTATATCATATATCAAAAGCTTTCAGTTTTGCATCTTCAAAGTTGGAAAAGACTGGATATGGTATCTTGACAACCCCTTTTCCCCTTTCTTGTGGTTCTCTTTCTTATTGTGTTTTCTTGGGTGTGCTTGGTTGGGATGGGTGATGGGGACTTGTCTAATGAGAACTTGATACCGCAAATATCAAAAATATTAGCTGAAGCAATACTACAATAGTATTGGTGGTTTTGTTTTATTGTCTCTATTGTGTGTTGAAGATAGGTAACTCACTTGAATATCTTCTGTTGAATGTAGAGTTGCTGAATCCCCTTTTCCATTTCCCTTTTGTGGTATTCTACTTGTGTCTGTTCGGTTGATTGTTCAATAATTATTAAATATTTTCTTTTAGAGTTGGACTGTCACAATATGCATCACCCTTTTTTTTTTCTGTAAGGTGCTAGTATCATGTGTTGTAATTACTCCTATACATAATGTCCATCCAATTTTACACTACTGTAGATCAGTCGCTACTAGTTTGATGCTCTATGATTTTCATGCTATTTGTTAGTTCACATCATCTCCATGACTGTTCCAATTTTGAAGATATCCCCTAGTGTATATTAGCCCACAACATCCTATTCCTAACATGATTCAAAATCAGTAAGTTGTTGTTTAACACTAAAATGGAGGAGAGAAAAGCTCCTATAAGCATGGCAACTCTTGTCAAAAGTCGCCCTGTGTAACTTTGGAGGTGTTCTTATATTCTTTGATATGAGGATCTGCAAAAACCTATTCAATTTCTAATTTGATATGAGGATCTGGAAAAATAAGTTTTGAATTGATGTAATTAAAGAAAAAGTTAGGCACATGATGATCAACACCCATTCTTGATTTTGTTTTTTTGGAGATGTTAATATGAGGGCTAAAAATGAACTAGTTGAAATAATGCTCTCTTTAAGAGATGTTTGTCACAACTGGAAACTAAACAAAGTACGTTCTGACCATCCTTCTCGAAGACCCCAAAAAAGAAAATCTGAATGATGGGAAGTAGTGAGATCAAATATGTTGTTAGAAGTGCTTTAGTTCCTTGCAAGGGAATCTCCAAAAAAACAAAAATTATTTAAACTGCATTCCTGATTGTGATACATTTCCATTTAGTATTCTGTCTAAGGAGCTTGAATTGGACATCTCTGTGTATAGTATCTTTCATGGTTATGTTTTGACAAGAATAGTTGAAGTTTGATTTGAATCTCTATCCAGGTGTCAAATCTTAGGTGTAGATTGTTCAGATCAATGATTCACATGCTCTTCTTTATATTTAAGCTATGTTGCTCGGACTCGGGTGTGGATCTAGAGGTCGGATTTGTCATCACGTAAACTTTAGGATTCAGGAGTATGGATCCGATTGCAGACACGGGTGTTGGATATGGCTAGAAATATATAAAAATAATATTACAACAATTAGTTATTTAAGAATGGTAAAAATTAAGGGTGTGGCCTAGTGGTCAATGTAGTGGTGGAGAACCATGATGCCTCAGGTACAATTCTGAGCGGAGACAAAAAACACTAGGTGATTCTTCTCATTTGTCCTAACCTTGGTGGACAGAGTTACCTAGTACCGGACTACATGTTACTAGTTGGAGGTGGTAGGTATCCCATAGAATTAGTCGAGGTGCATGAAAGCTAGCCAGAACACCACGGTCATAAAAAACAAATTGGTGAAAATTAACTTATATATGATTAACAAGGTAATTTAAATCCTTATTGTTTATTAAGTATAATGAAAAATGAGTATTTCATAGTTATAAATTGATCTAAATATAGTATTACTTATCTTAGGATTAGGGGATATGGTAGGAGTATGGGTTCATGTGTTTGGATATAACTAATAAATGCATATTACGACGCATAAAGGTTTATATTTCAACAATTAGTTGAATTTATTAAATTAGAGCTAGTATAGTTATACTTCGTTTTAAACACTTGTTGTAGTACTTATGTCTATATATGATATGCCTATACTAGAACTAAATACCCGATTAACATATACTTCTTGCGCATAGGTGTAGTCAAAGCACCCAAGTTAGGTTGACCAAATCGGGTGTGGATCCCACACCCATGTCGTGTCAACACGGGTGCGGCAAGGATTTTGAAGAGTCCAATCAACATAGCATATAAGTATAGTGTTTTTATATTGTGTAACTTCATTCCAATCTCTGTGTGTTCCTTTCACAGTGGCTTCTGAAAATGAGAGGTCAGCATCTGAATCTAAGGCTGCTAAGGAGACCATTGACTTCAAGGAACTTAAGCGAGTTGATCATATTCTTGCTTCCTTACAACGCAAGGTAACTGTAATTTCTTAGTGTAGTGCATCTGGATGGTGCTTTTGACGTCGGACTGTTAATTCATTATGATGATATTTAATGTTTTATGAAAGGTTAATGTTTCATATTTTTATGCTATGTTGCTCGGACTCTTCAAAACCGTCAACAGGTGTGTGGCGGATCCTCCAAAAGTAGTGCATTTTTGGATGATCCACTACGGATGCAACAATATTCTTGAAGAGTCCTTGCAACATAAATTGTATAATTTTACGAAGTTTGTGTTCCCATTAGAGAAGCATCTAAAAGTGACAATAATCTCTTGCAGCTACCACCAGTACCTCCGCCCCCACCTTTTCCGGAAGGTTATGTGCCACCTTCCACAGCAGAAGCCTCTGAAAACCAGCAAGCAGAAACCCAGTTGCCTCCAGTTGATCCCATTATCGATCAAGGCCCGTCTAAGAGAATGAAAGTATGACAGAACGACTGTCTAAGCACTTGGTGGCTGAAAAAAGTTTACGATTCCTGAGATAGTCCAGTGTGATCCTTTCAGAAGATTTCTGTAAATTATGTAGTGTAAAATCTTTATGTTAGGTCAGAACTTGCCATGTAGTCAGGTATGATCCATGTCAAGGATACATATCACCTGTATGGCCATATAATGTTGTTACATTAGTTCAGGAAAAATTGGTAAATAGCCATTTCTAATACATGGTATCAATCTTAGTTTTCAACATCTTTGTTGCTGTCGTTGTTATTGTAACACCTCGTTTCGAGCTAAGTTTTGATCCGTTCTATGTATGTAGTTAGACTCGAACCCAATGAAAACGATTGTACCTAGATGAAAAGGTCAATACTTAAGTTTGAGAAGTGTGTTGGATGTGAATTAAGGTCATAAGGAACCTTTAACACAAAGTTGAGTTGAAAGGTTCTTTACCGATTAAGTTTTTTTATACGCTCATATAAGGACCAACTTCAAATAAGCATATCTCCAAGAATATCAAAGAGTTACGTGGCCCATTAGTTATAAAATTAAAGGTCTATGATTCTATTTTCCACACATCAAATCGTTCATCATTCGGACCTTTTTACAAAAAGTTATGATCGATTTATTGTAAACTGTATTCCCAGAATGTCTACCAAACTTTGGACCGCAGAATGTGTTGTCAGCACTAATGGTACTGCATCATGCCTTACTTAATCACCCCTCACAATTATTTCGTTGGTCTACCTCTACATCTCCTAAATTCATCCATAATCAACCTCTTACACCTCCGCACTGAGTCATTCATGCATCTCCTCATCACATTTCCAAACCATGACGTTCTATTTTTGTCAATCATGACGTTCATATCCAATCAAATCATATTTTGTTGGCTTGGTTAGAGATGAATTAAGAATTTGAATCTTATGGTCATGACTTTGGAATGCCACTATACAAACTGATCTTTTGAGTTACTAGATTAAAAGTTATTATTTATGCATATTTAGACGAGACTTGGTAGCTGCATTAAGTATACTATAACTTAAACTCCTTTTTCACAAAAATAAAAAATTGTTCCTTTTGTCTTTATTTTACAAAAACTGATCTTGTATCCTGTATAATATAAGAAAACCGAGTTTGCTGCTTCAATCATTACCAAACTAATACCTATTTTGTTTAGTACTTCAGATGCGTATATTGTGTATAATGTTAATCCCATAGTGAATCAATTCCAACAAGCCTTTCAAACTAGCACTATAGTAGTCATTCTATCATAGACATGGAATTCAATTTGTTGTAGCCATTATATCTTAGACAAAAAATTGCTTTTAGACTTGCAATAAAATGTCTACAAAATGCTGAATACACAATATTGTTGAAGTAAACTTTATAACAAAAAAAAAGGGAAATATATATAGCAACCCTAAAAGAGAAAATGTCTCATGCTGCTTCTTATTTTCCCAAAAACAAAAAAAAACTCCAGAGCCAATTTGACCCTAGAAAATACATATGCAATCACAAAAATACAACAAAATTCAATTATGCAATAATCAATTTTATTAGAGACTAATTAATATCCCTGATCAACAAGGTAATCACCAATTTTCTCAACCACCATGTTGCACTGTCCTGGAGTCACTGGTTCCTCATAGACACCAAAAATCAGTGCCTGGGCAGTCTTCTTAATAGTTATGCCACCAGCACCCTACACCAAGAAAAAACAAAAAATTTACAATCAATAAAAAAAATAGATATTAAATTAATTACAAAAACATTGTCGCAAAGGTTCAATCAAATTCATCAGATTTAAATCTTGAATTCTTCGAAGGATACCTTTTTCCCACGGATAACAGCACCAGGTTCTCCTTGGATGACCATGTATTTTATCCCGGCAAGGAATAGACCAGTTGGAGCTAGATGTCCAGGTTCATCAAAATCTTTCATGATGTTAGTGATCTCCTCTGCTTTAAACTAGATACACAAAATCACATTACATAAGCAATAATGAAAAAATGTACAAACACAAATAATGAGCAAACCAAAGGGTTGAAATGATATAAAAGCATTAACAATTAATTATATATCAACCTCAAATTCATTGCAATTCGTTATATTAATTGATCTCTATATCCATTTCGCAAAAAAACAAAAAAAACTTGAAATAAATTTTGGGATTCCATCACTATCATTTTTATTGTCAAATCAAACAGAGGTAATATCGATCCATCAATAGATCATGTGATTTTCCTAAGTGAGCGAATTTACAAGGATGTTATAAATCTCTAGTGAACATATTCTCCTAAATGTCCATTGAATTTCATCGTGAAATCAAGATCGAATCTTACTTCTTATAGAAAATGTAATGATCAATGACAGATCTATCTAAACACAAAAGATCTAAACCCAAAAATGAGAAAATAAAAAGAGAAATTACATGTTTGACGATGATCATATGTTAGTAATAACACAATATATAGGACTCGTGATCGTGACAAAATATACAAGATCCATACCTTAGGGAAATTGGGACTCTGAGCCCAGACACTACCATCGAACCCGAGGATGGCTGCAGAAGAGAGATGGCGACCAGTACCTTCAATGTCACACATCAAGTGATCATCTACATAGGTTTGCCACGACATGTTTCTTTATTTTTTGATTTTTTTTAACTATAAAGTTATGTTGTTGTCTTGTCTCTTTGTTCTTATTTTTTTTTCTTATGATAGTAAGCTTTGTTTTAAATTGATTAAAATTGAAGAGAGAAGTGAGTATAAATAGGAAAAGAGAAAGAATAGTAGCCTTGGATTGGACGTGATTACATGAGTACCATTCACGTTGCTCATAAATTCTCTTGCTTACCATCATTTCTGTTAAATTTGGTCACCACTCACTACTCATGTGCCTCAACAAACATGCATCATTATTCACCACCCACCTCATCACACCCAAAACAAAATAAAAATTAAAAAATATAAAAAAAATAATAATATATATATATTATATAAAAGGATGTTCTGGTCAATTTGCATGTATTTTCATCCTTGTATTGTTTGATTAGATATAGAGTATACGATAGTAGATTTTAAATTTACGCCCTTATATTGTTTGATTAGATATATAGTATATGATGGTAGATTTTAAATTTACATCCTTATATTGTTTGATTAGATATAGAGTATATGATGATAGATTTTCAATGGCATAATACGTAAATGCAACTTTTAACTTGATCTCGTTTCACATTTATTTCCTTCAATCAGTGGCTGCTCAAGCTAATTAGTGGCCTAAAGCCAAAAATAAGTTGGAGGCCTAAATTTTAATTATAGACACTTAAACTTGTATAAAGTTGAACAATTAGACACTTTTGTCCTACGTGACATAATACATGTAGGACATCATATAGGACATAAATTTTCATGTAGGATGCAACGTAAGACATGTATGTCTATTTGTTCAACTTTATATAAGTTTAAGTGTTTTCTTGTTTACACCCAAAGTTGAAGGGCATAAATATGAATTAAAACCAAGTTAAATGAACATTTGCATCCTTATATTGTTTGATTAGATATATAAAGTATACGATGGTAGATTTTAAATTACATCCATATATTGTTTATAAAGTTTACGATGATGACAGATTTTAAATTTGTATCCTTATATGGTCTGATTAGATATGAAGTATATGATGATAGATTTTTTTAAAGTATAAATTATAGGAACCACATATTATAAGTACTAAATAACATCCTATCCCTTCTAGTTTTCTATTTACCAAAAATCCTTTAAAAATGATGTTTGCGGGATACATAGCGTTGTGCATGGGATACATTAGGTTTGATACATTCCACATAGCGGGATACATAGCGTTGTGCACAGGATACATTAGGTTTGATACATTCCACATAGGGGGATACATAGCATTGTGCACGGGATACATGTGGGATACATAGCGTTGTGCACAGGATACATAGCATTTGATACATTCCACATAACAGGATACATAGCGTTGTGCACGGGATACATAGATAAATAAGGGATTTTTGAAAATTTTTAAATAAATAGGGATAAATGGATATTAAGGTAAGTAAAGGAGTGTAGTTAAGTAATTTGTCCTTTTTTAAATATGAAAATGGTCCAAATATGCTTTTAAAATATTTGGAATAAAGCAAATATTGTTATTTCATTAATAGTATAGTTTACAATATGTCTTAACCTAGGAGTGTACAAACAAAATCGCACCAAACTGAATTTTTGGTTGTTATTCATTTGATTTGATTTGGTATTAGAAAGAAGAAATCAAACTTATGTTGTTGCGATAGGATATGGTTGTTCCAATATTTTTTGTTTACTGCACTGATTTTCTTAATAAAAATTACAACTATTAGAAATAAAATATAATTTCCTCATATTAGAAAATCAATACTAGCTATAAATAAGGGTTGTTGGAATAACTATTATCATATGGCAATAACAGAAGTTGAATTTTAATTTGAACAAGATTTGAGTGATGAAATTATATCCATCAGGGATGAATAATAAAGATTTTGAATTTTAACTTTTTAGTGGGTTAGATATAGGTGGACGGGTTAAAATGGGTTAGAAGATTAAATTGAAAAAAATTATTTGTGCCACATATAAGTGCTACATAGAAAAATTAAGGAGAGACATGAGGATTAAATGCAGAAAGGGATTATATATATATATATATATATATATGCCTTAAAGTTTGATATAAAGGACAAATACATTCAAGATATGAGCATTTAACGTTGTAGAGTAAATATAATTTTTTTTAGAAAAAAGGTGTAAATATGACCTTGAAATTGAATGAAAAAAGAAAAATATGTTGAGAAGTATAACAAATGACAATTATAACTTATTTATGAAAGTAAATGGATAAATATGACTTTTTTTCAATTAAACAATTTTTGTATACTCCCGTCTTTAATTATTCCCTAATTGATTCTACAATAAACTTTTTGACATGCTAATTATTTGAGTTTGTCTATAAAAATACAATTTTTATGTATTTATAAATGTGAAAAAAAATAATTGCAGATTGCTTCAGAGGTTAAATAACACAAGCCGTGAAAATTTGCAAAACAAAGATAAAAATCTTTTGGGTATTTTTAGGCATATTATGGTAGAGTATTTTCTCTTATTATATAAGAGACCGTTCGTGCTGAAGCAGGTGCTTCAGCGTGTTTCGAAAAAAAAAATTAAAATTTATTTCTTCTGTTCTACTTTGACATTAAATAAGAGACAGTTCGTGCTGAAGCAGGCACGTCTTCATCGATGTGCTTGCTTCAACGTGTTTCAAAAAAAAAAAAAAATTCTTCTATTCTACTTCGACCGTTTGCGCTGAAGCAGACACGTCTCCATTGACGGCCTACTTCAACATGTTTCGGAAAATAAATATTTAAAAATTATTTCTTTTGTTCTGCTTTAATTTAATTAGTGTATAATGTTTTTGAAATAGTAGCAAACACGTCTCCGTCGACGTGCCTGCTTCAGCGTGTTTCAGAAAAAAATTTAAAAATTTATTCCTTCTATTCTACTTTGACAGTTCACGCTGAAGCAGACACGTCGCCATCGACGTGCCTGCTTCAGCATGTTCGGAAAAAAAATTAAAAATTTATTTCTTTTGTTCTACTTTAATTTAATTAGTGTATAATATTTTCGAAATCCGTTTTAGCTATGTGTTTAGTTTTGAATTTTTGGGACTTCACGCTGAAGCAGACACATCTCCGTCAACGTGCCTGCTTTAGCGTGTTTTGGAATTTTTTTAAAAAAAAATTACTTCTTTTATTCTACTTTAATTTAATTAGTATATAATTTTTTCGAAATTATGAAATTTGCTTTAGCTGTGACTTTTAGTTTTAAATTCATATTCTTACTTATTGCTTATTGTTTTGAATGTCGGTAATATTTGTTTATATCTTGTAACTATTTTGAGTAAAAAATCAACGATCGATGACGAAAAATACATTAATTATGGACATCTTAATGGACCTCTTCACAAAATTTGCGAAAACAAAAAGTAATTAACAACTTAAATATCTAAAAATCATATTAAAATTTAATCAACTTTCTAAATTTTACCTATATAACATAAATAAAAATAAAAATACTAAAATATTGGACCCGTGCTAGCACAGACAATAGTATTGTCTAGTAATATGTATATGATCGATATTTATAACAAAGCTTTCAATCATAAAATTAAAGGATATGGGCGTTCAACCACTTGATTGTAAGGAGAGAGGCGTTTTCGAAAGGCTAGAAACATAGGCAGAGCTAGGTGGGAATTCGTGGGTTTGGAAGAACCCAATAGATTTTTTGTAGATTTTATATATGTACAAGAAAATTATACAAATATATTTGTATATTAACTCGTGAATCCCTAACAAAACTAATTGACAACTTAGTCGTAAGGGGTCGTGGAAATGCTTTCCACGCAAGACTTGGTGGTTTGAATCCCACTGTCAATAAAAACTAATTTAGAACCCTCAAACTCCTAATTCATGAGTGTGTGCGCATACGCCAACTATTTCCATGATTAACTTCTTCAAAATATTTTCAAATTTTGCTAAACTATTTTAGGATTAAACTCGCTTGAAAATCAAAATTAATTTGGTTCCTTCTTGATGAACAAATCATATTTGGCATACCAAAGTTATTTTGTTTCCTTTAATGGATTATGACGTTTTTCATCTCTTGCACTCCAATGATTATATAAACTAAAAAGTATTTTGTGCAAATTAAAATGGAAATTCAATAACAGCTCTATATAAAAGTTTGACTGATAAATAAAAGTATGTAAAAAATAGTTTAATTATTTCATGTATCAAGAAATAAAATGTATTTGTTGACCAAGATTCAAATTTACCATGTGCATATTAATAAGGGAAAATGCTTAAGTACCTCCAACCTATGCCCGAAATCTCAGAGACACACTTATTCTATACTAAGGTCCAATTAACCCCTCCCCCCCGAACTTATTTTATAAATAATTTTATATCCCTTTTCGGCCTACGTGGCACTATCTTCTGGTCCCAGCGCATGTTGACAATTTTTTCAAACTATCTGGTTGATAGTACCACGTAGACCGAAAAGGGGTAGAAAATTATTTATAAAATAAGATCAGGGGGTTAATAGGATCTTAATATAGTATAAGTGTGTCTCTGAGATTTCGGGCATAGATTGCGGGTACTTATGCATTTTCCCTATTAATAATAATGATTACTATAAGTATTTTAATTTATACATAAGGAAAACGTACTAATGTTTTTTTTTTTACATTCATACTCTTTCTTATTTTGGTTAATAAATACATTTCTTTTTCTTGATACATAAAACAACTAAAGTATTCATAATATATTTCTTAGAAAATATTATTCCACAATATTTGACAAGGAAAAATTACTAATGTTTGCCTTTTTTACATTCATACTCTTTCTTATTTTGGTTAACAAATACATCTCTTTTTCTTAAAATAATTAAACTATACATAAATATATTTCTTAGAAAATATTATTACACAAATTTGTCTATGACTATTTTTTATTTACTTTTATTACTTTTCCATTTTCAATACTCATTCGACCCTATAAATTTCACAACACCTTAATTCTCCTAACATAAGAAATCTTCCTAAACACATATTGAATAGTGAATTACTTGTGGTATCCATTAGAAATGATGAAGAATTTCTCTAGCCTAATTGTCTTCATATTTGTTCTTTTCATTGCTCTCGGTAAGTACTAGTTTCACCATTGCACCGCAGCTTAGCTTAATTTCAATGTTTCTATTATTAACTTTGTTGTTGTTGTTGTTGTTTTAATGCAAATGTAGGCATCAATACAAGGGGGACAAATGGAACAAGAGTTTGTTTGGTTCCACTTGAATATAATGTCCCTTGTGAGACAAGTGATTGTAATTCAAGATGCCTTTATAAATTTGGAGTAAAGGCTCCTGGACCTGGTAATATTAAAGGACAAATTATTGGTGGAAATTGCATTGCTACATCTGGAAAATGTTATTGTTCTTTTTGTTGTGAGAAAGATTGTTCTTAATTCTAATTAGTCTTATTAGTTAAATTTATTCATGATGTGATGAATTGTTATTTGAAAACATTATCAATTTAGGTTTACTTTTCTTTTGTAGTTCGTACTGTCTCGATTCTATTTTACTTAAACTTATGTTGATTTGACACTTTTTTTTGAGAATAATTGACAATAATAATTATTACTAAAACTAAAAGTTTCAATTAATGAACCAACACTAGTACTAATTCTATGAAGATACCCTCAAGAGGATCACCTTTTGAAGAAGTCATACTTTTTGGTATGATGTCGCCGTTTGCAGTGGCTGCTATGAAATCTAATTAACTAAGATCTGGAATTCTTCGAATTGTTTCTCTAGTCTCTCCCATAAAAGTGAAGAACGATTAAGGAAATCACAATCAAACATCGATAAAGTTACAATGGAGAATTTTTCGGGTGAAAATGAGAAGGAGAGAAGGTAGGGTTTAACTTTTGAGCAGTGATATAGGCAAAGAGCAACTAGGAGAGCATTTTAATTTGGAGCAAAACGTTTTTAGAGTTATGTTTATATTGAGGTTATTTTTTTGCCAATTAGAAATTGGAGGGAGAGTTAAATATATTGGGGGAATACATTATTTTGGTGAAAAATATAGGAAAATTATAAGGACACACTTGTAAAGTGTTGTTTTAAGAATTATAAAAATATCATGTTGTTTTAAGAATTATAAAAATATCACACTTTAAATGTGTAGTCATATGTATAAATATGCATTGCTAATTATATCATGATGTGGAAACGTTTATAAAGTGTAGCCTATAATACTAAAAGAGAATGCTTTATAAGTGTTGCCAAAATTACCGTAACCAAATGGTAAGAACTAAGGATATGCTTTAAAAGCGTTGTTTTATTTAAAAATGACTTAGTTTTCAAAATATCGATTAAACTTATGATTTAAACAAATCGAATTTTCAAAAGATCAGAGTCGCCACTTAATTTTTTAGTAAAAATCAAGAAAAAAGTTTAAGGTTTTCAAAAGATTTAAACATACAAAATCAATTGAAAATAGGGTTCGAGTTCAAATGTACATTCCGAGAAGGTGTTAGGCCCTCGGAATGCCCGCTAACTCGCGGTTGACCGGCGATTTGACCAAAATGGTTTGACTAATTTTTGAGAAATTTAACATAGGGATGTTTAAATAAATTACAATATTTAATTAATTTTGAAAAATAATTAGATAAACGACACATTTTTTCTTTTTAGAGAAAAGGATTCAAAATGACACATTTGGCTTGTGATACAAGTGATTAGAATTTTGATAAAACTAGATTGATTAAAATTTATTTGATTCATTTTAAAAATAATAATTTGAACCAATTTAATAAACTAAAGCACGAGACCATTTTAAATCAATTGGTAAAAAGAGAACATGCACAATTTTATTTTTTGGTTCATTTGAGAAAAGTGTTAACTTAAAACCATTTAAATAAGCAAAATGATTAAAGGAAGAGGCGTTCAAAACATATCTTTTAAAGAACAAAATATTTAATTAAAATAAAATATGGCCAATATATTTGATTAGTAAGATAAATGGATATAAAAACAAATAAAAGAATGTATTAAAAAGTAAGCCAATACAAAGAAAATAACTCATCGTTTGGGGAATTTAATTAGGTTAGTTAACAATTTAAAAGTTAGAGTCAACACACAATAAACAATAAATAATCATAATTAAATAATTAGAGAGTAGGGAGAAATTGAATTTGGGCCTCTTTTTGGGCCAAATTCGCTGAAAATTTGGGGTTTAATCCTAAACCCATTTTTGTATATATCTGTTGTATATCCGTGTATATCGGATGTTTACAGCCCATTTTTCTGCTTTCCGGGACTTGTACGTCAACTCTGAAGACTTGTTCTTCGATTTATCAAGGTTGTACGACTCGATAAAAGGATTTTAGGCCTTTATAGCCCTCTCGAAATGCGAAGGGAAAAGGGATAGGAGTTCGTAGTGAACTCGGGTAGATTTCACATGCAACGCAAAACACAAAAAGGTAAGTGAAGGAACATCGATTTAGTGTAAGGAGTTGTAAATAATAAACTCATATACTAATGCACTTTAAATTAAACACTGTAAATAGACAATAAGGCATATCACATGATTACTTTAAAATCAATACAAATGACACTTCAACGTTTTAAGACCACTAAAAACTACGGTCAAAATTAAACAATTTTAATGCCCTAGTGATAGATGTAATAATATCCTATTTAAAGTTCCCCTAAAGTACAATGACTAGACTATAGTCAATTAGTGACCACGTATTTTGTGCAATCAATCATGCAAAACTGTAAGGCAATGATAAACATTCAAGAGCAAATATATGTGAGTAACAGAGAGCAAACGGGCCACAACATTAATCAATATTATCAGCTCAAAAATGGAACGAGGAAGGTTGAGAAGCACTAAAATCCTAGGAAAAAACAGTCCGTGATAGTCCAATATTCAGCTCATCATTAAAGGAATGCTCATAAACAATTTTTCATTCCTAACCGACAGTAAGCTCCAAACAATAAAGGAAGATGCATGTTATAATTTACCATGCTTAAGAATAGTAAAAAAAATAAAGGAAGAAAAGATTGTGTGATACTAGAATGAAGTTAAAAGCTTTGTTCCTACACAAATCATCCCCGAAATACATTAATACAGCAAGACGAGTACAAGAGACGAACTTCCATATTTTTACAGGTTCAAGTAAGGGACTGAAATAAGAACAGTTGTGCTCCGGCACTCAGAAACAGATCAAGAGAGCACCATGATGAGCTATACAAAACCAAAATCTATACTCTAAGAATCAGATGTAAATCTCCAAACAAATGAACAGAGTGCATGACAAAAGTAGCCAAAATGGGCAGAAAATGAGTCTTAACAATGATCACTAAACGAGCTATAAAAGAACAAGGAGAAAACATGGTTGAAAGAGCAGACACGAAACCAACAAGTCAAAGACTAGCCGATTACTATGCTAAATAAACATGAATAATACCACGTATAGACTTAGCACCCGAACTGTTTTCGAATTTTAGAGCAAGTCAAGATTATTTTTGAATTTCAGCATTTATCTAGCTTACAACCTTCAAGCAATGAACAATTTATACCTTAAGAAATAAATGACACGAACAAGAATAGAGTTTACCTTTCTGAGTGCAGCAAACAGGACAACAAACGAGCAGAGCAGCGAGGAAGAGCTTCACCACTGGGATGAGATTTCGAACACTCTGGTGAGCCCCGACGATCTGAGAAAGAAGAAACCAAATCCGAAGAGAACTTCGATCTTTTTGAAGCTATTTGAGAATGCTTCTGTTCAGCTATCAACTCTCTATTTGCTAACTTTCAAAATCCCTTTCTTTTTATAAACTATGAATTTCTATATCCTAGTCTCAAAACAGAATCCTCCCCCCTCTAATAGTGAACAAGAACAAATATATATAGAAAGGAATCATTAGGGTTTCGAGACTTGGAGGAAAAGAGATAAAAAAATCGGATTCTAAGGCCTAATTCGAAATTTGAAACTCCAAATACCTTTCACCAATTTGGGGATACAACTTTTCTCTGAAAAAAATCGTCCTATTCCGAAAGGGGAAAGGTAGACGGACGCCTCAGATCGATCTCTCGTCCTTGAGTGCCAACGTGGAGTAATCTCACGAGGCAAGGACAAAAGTGAGAGCTGTGAAGGCGAAGTCGCAGGTGCTTTTCTGCTGCGTCTGAGATGGACGTTGGAGGAAGACGACAACCAAATCTCTAGGCGCGTCCAAAGCGTGAGTTCGACGTGTATCTCCGTCAACTCGCTGCTGCTGGATTGTCGTTTCGGGCTTCTGTTCACGCCGTGAACTTGCTCCGCTTTGTTCACGTTGTTCCTCTGTTTTCACGTTATTTCTGGGTTTCTTTCAAAAATTGAGAAGGTGGGTCGGGTTGTTGTTGTAATGTGCTAATGGGTATGCTGAATGTATTAGGCTAACCTTCATAAATGTAGAAATGGTGGGCTGTCCGAATTTCAGAAAAAAGGGGCCCAACTTGGTCTATAGATATAGTTAAGTGAATTACTAATTGGTCAAATTGAATTAAAATTGGTCAATTGAGATTACAAACTTAACCAACTTGAATTTCATTTGCAAATTCGGCTAAAATCCAAATAAGATGAATTAACTTAACTAATTTGGGAGCTTCTCAATCTTAACGAAATAAAATAATTAATTCAACTATAAACCAATTAATAAACTAAACTAATTTTAATAGAATATTAAAAATAAAATCGTTTTGAGATGATTTTCAAATTTTTTTATGAAAGATACCGATTATATCTATAAAACTATATGAAATAAATTTACTATTTATAAGTTATGAAAATCGACTAAGATTACTCAAAAGACTTTGAAAAGTATTTGAATTTTATAGAACTAATATTCTAAATCGTTTGAAAAATTAAGAAGTTCGGAAATTGATTATCATATATTGTGGAGGTCCAAAATTGGGTGTCAACAACTGTCCCTCATTTTACTTGGATTGATGCAAGATATTCGAGGAAAGTGAAATTGACTAATCCAATTTTGACCGACCACATCTTCATCTTATGAAAAAGGGTTTTGGTACGGACTTTAGGAGTTATAGCCGAGCCTTGAAAATGGATTTCCTACATATCTCAGGCTATATGAGAATTCAGGCCACTTGTAGTTCGATACGCTTGATTTAGCACACAAATATGAAAGAATTCATGAGTCATCCCGATAACAAATTATGAAGAGATCGAAATGCTCGAGAATATGATTTAAGGGAGAATGTTGGAACACAACCAAGTTTTCAACAATGATCCCGCCTACATATCCCTCAACTCAGGGAATCAGACTGCTTGTAGTTCGACTCTATCGGTTGAAAATGAAATCTATTACGCAAGATATCCTTTGGTTCTGGAGGCGTGACAAGTAAGTCGAGTATGAAAAAAAGGCTTGTAACCTCTTAGCCATGAATGTGGTGCACTTCACACCCATAATTAAGAACTTACACAGACATAATTTCCAAAGCTCTTGGTGCATTGTCACTCGGATCGAAAAGCTGCTTCTGGTAGAGATAAAAAAATTTCGGAAGCGAAACTGAAAACGACAAACCTAAGAAAAACCCACATGCCTTTTGATAGGGGTGTGGTTCGATTGTGGTGGAAGTTGCTCCTCTGCTCGCGTCCTAAGAGTTTGACACTCCTCTTCGAACTATGTCCCAGTTCGCTGCGAAGAAAAAGTTCCACGTTGTGCTGCATCCTTTTTGATGTCGTCCGCACTTGTGGTTTGTTTTGGAGATTCATCCTTCCGGATGCTCTCGACAAAGACTGAGATAAAACTCATTAGCATAAAAATGCAATTCAAATGGGAGACAATATTTTTTACCGTGTTGACACTTAATTGTTCGCTTTGAACATTTGACGTCAACTTTATCGGGTTTGACGCAAAGAAAATAAAGCTAGTGTTTCATATTTGCAATATAATATTCAATGTACTCTTCCTTTGATTAATAAAATAGGCTGATGTAATATGTTGACAGTTCTCTTGACGTCGTTGTTGATAATTCTCTTGATGTCATTTTGTAAAGAAAAAATGATGCAGTCAATGTTGAGCTTCTTGTAATGGGTAAGCATTTCTCTTGCAATGCATAACTTTTTTTCGCGATGCATGACTTCTTTATCTTGCAATGCATGACTTTTTTCCGCGATGCATGGATCTTCTCTTGCGATGCATGAATCTTTTTCTCACAATGCATGAATCTTTTTCCGCGATGCATGGATCTTCTCTTGCAACGCATGAATCTTTTCTCGCGATGCATGAATCTTCTCTTGCAATGCATGAATCATTCCCCCACTTGCAAAGAAATTGAGGGCCATGCAGCGTATCGACTTTTTCTGATTGAACGTTGCATTCTCAGGATAAATCTCATCCTCTAAATACTTCTAGATGTCAAAATACCAAGGCAAACCATCTGGTTCCGCTTCAACATGTGAACAATGGACATGCTGCTCTTTTACTTCTATATCCACCGGAGCAATATAACTTGTATCTGGATGCTTAATCATTGACGCGATGGTGGCAAGAGCACCGGTGGATTGGACAAATAGTTCTTGATGGAATCAAAAGCAGTTTGACATTCTCCGATCCACTTGGTCGAGGCATCTTTTTTCAATAACTTAAAGATAGGCTCACACACCACGGTGGATTGAGCTATGAACCGGCTGATGTAGTTCAACCTTCCTAAAAAACTCATCACTTCTTTCTTGGTCTTCGGAGGAGGTAATTCTTGGATCGCCTTGATCTTGAAAGGGTCAAGCTCAATGCCCCTCCTGCTGACTATAAATCCCAACAACTTGTCAGCTGGCACCCCAAAAGCACATTTGGCGGGATTTAACTTCAAATTATATCGACGTAAGTGATCAAAGAATTTCCTCAAGTGAGTCAAGTGATTCGATCTCTCGCGGGACTTGATTATGACATCATCTACATACACTTCAATCTCTTTGTGAATCATATCATGAAAGATGGTTGTCATGGCTCTCATGTAAGTAGCACTGGCATTCTTCAGACCAAATGACATCACCCGATAATGATATACACCCCAAGGCGTGATGAAAGCTGTCTTTTCTGCATCTTCTTCGTCCATCAGGATCTGGTGGTAACCCGCATAACAATCCACAAATGACTGCATCTCATGCTTAGCACAGTTATCAATGAGAATGTGAATATTTGGTAATGGAAAATTATCTTTGGGGCTAGCTTTGTTGAGATCTCTGTAGTCAACACAAATTCTTATTTTTCCGTCTTTCTTGGCAACCGGAACAACATTAGCTAACCAAGTCGGATACTGCGTCACTTCCACTACTTGGGACTCGATCTACTTTGTAATCTACTCTTTGATCTTCAAACTCAACTCAGGCTTGAACTTTCGAGTCTTTTGTTTTACAGGACTAAAATCTGGATTGATCGGCAACTTATGGGACACCCTATTCGTGCTCAGCCCTGGCATATCTTTATAAGACCAGGAAAATACACCAATGTACTCCCCGAACAAACGAATCAGGTCTCTTCTTACTTCTTTAACACATTCCTCATCTCCGAGATTCACAGTTTCGGTTTCTTCCAAATTTGGCTTGTGTTGATTCTCGAATTATCAGAATTCCTCAGCAACATGTTCGGGTGCCTCATTTTCTTCTTCATATTCCTCACACTCATCATCACCTGCCTCATTTCATTCATTCGGTTCATGACATGACATGACATTGACAGGTTTTAAATTAATATTACTGAAATCATAAACAAACAAAGTTAGGAAAGTAAAATATAAACATATAAGTAAAGAAACAAATCTTGATAAAAGAGGCTTTTCATTTAAATTGAGAGACAAGCACAAACTTTGGTCATGGCCGAGGGCCATTCTTCCTTTTTAAACATCACAAGGGAATTTAAAAGTTTCAAACAAATAACAATTGCATAAAGGGTGGGTCTTGGGCCTCTTCTGGACTACCACCGATTTTAAAACAAACAAAGACACATGTCTTTTCTACCTAGATGAGCGGGAAATCAGGAGTGGTGTAGAGGTCCAGTTTTGCAATTGCTCATCAGGTTCTACATCACGGATGCCTGATGTCCCAGCCTCTTCCTCGATGACCGCATCAATCTCCTCAAAAAGGCCCCAGATTCCTTCCCTGAGACCACCATCGTTGACATTTTCTCGTACCGAAAATGACTGATACAGATGAGGAATTGGCCTGGCCAATGTTTGATCAACGTTTTTGTTCTTCATCTCTGCTTCATCAGCCTCTGTGGGGACATACCCCAAACCGAATTTTGCTCCTTTAGTGGGAATTTGGATAGGCTCGATGATTCCTTGAAAGTGCTTCCCCAATTTGAAACCTGGTTCGAAACCATTCTGGAGCATGACAGTAGTAATCATCTTGTACACGGCAGGCATATGAGGCTGTGGAGCCAAGTCATCACCGGTGGCATTTACCAGCTCCACCGTGTAGAAATCATAACCTCAAGAGACATCATCAACGATCGGTGCATACCCATTGGAATGACTCCCTTCACCATAAATGACCAATTCCTGGTCCTTCCAAATAAACTTCATTAGTTGGTGAAGGGTAGAAGACACTGTCCCAGCCATATGAATAAACGGTCTTCCCAGAAGCAAGTTGTAACTGGTGTTGATATCCAACACCTGGAACTCCACATTAAAATCCACAGGACCCACCTGAATATCCAAGTTTATTGCACCCAATGTGTCTCTTTGCACTCCATCAAAGGCCCTCACATTGACTTGGTTCTGGTGAAGCTTTCCCAAATCGAATTTCAGCTGCCTTAGAGTCGAAAGTGGATAGATATTAAGACCGGATCCGTCATCGACCAAGACGTGATTAATTATCTTGTCTCGACACATACATGTGACGTGTAGAGCTTTGTTGTGCATCCTCCCTTCAAAGGGCAGCTCTTCATCACAAAAACTGATTCGGTGTCCTCGGATGACCTGGTTTATCATGGCTGCTAAGTTGTCACTGTTAGTACCCACAGGCACATAAGTATCGTCTAAAGCCCTCATCAGAGCCTGCCTATGCAACTGCGAACTCATCAATAAGGCCCACACAGAGATCTGAGCCGGCGTCTTCTCCAAATGCTTCACAATTGAATAATCTTTTGGTTGCTTTTTTCTCCAGAAATCCTCGGCCTCGGCTTCACTGATCGGCCTCTTTGTTTGGTCCTTCTTCTGCCCTCCTTGGGCTAATTCTTTCGGTGTGTAGCACCTGCCAGATTTGGTCATGCCTTGAGTAACAGCCGTTTCAATCACGAATTTTGGTCGGGTAAGAGTTTCTCGTGGCACCGAGGGAACAGCCTTCTTGGGTGTCAGAATCACAAACTCTTTCTTTTCTCTGATGCCCAACGAAGCTACAGCCTTTTCCAGTTCGTCAGGAGCAATCGGAACTATTGCCTTTGTCACGCACCAGTCATCATCTGTCTCTATCATGTTGATAGTGGCACCTCCATGATTCAGCAAAGGATTACTATTGACATTGAGTGAAACTGTTTGAAGAGAGACCACATTCTGGTCAATCAGGTCTTGAATCTTATGCTTCAGGTTGATACAGTCCTCGGTATCATGACCAACACTGTTGGAGTGATACGCACACCTCTGATCAGGTCTGTAAAACTTTGAGCTAGTATCAACCGGCTTGGGCCCTACTGGATGAATATATCCTGCCGCAGTTAATCGCTCGAACAACTTTGTTCGGCTTTCAATAAGCGGAGTGAAATTTCTAGCAGGCTTCTTCTCAAATCTAGGACGGGAGGGATTGTAATTGCCTTGTTGCAGAGGAGGCATTTGACGATAATTTGGAGCGTTTGGACGGGGGGCTTGATATTTGGGATATGAGCTGGTTTGGTAGTTTGGTTGTGGAGCTTGGTAGTTCGAGGGGGTATTTTGGTAAAGTGGAGCTGGGCTTTGGTACATTGGGGGAGGCATTTGGTAATTTTTCTGAACGTTGGCACAGTTGGGGGCGGCATTTCGGTAGTGATGAGGTGGAGTTTGGTAAACTGGAGGGGGAGTTTGGTAATAAGGAGGGGGAGTATTTTGATAACTATGAGGGGGGTATTTTGGTAACTGGGGGGAGGGGTATTCTGGTAATCAGCTTGTGCATAACAAGCCGGGTATGAACTTTGTGAAGGTCTAGAACGACTTTGGTATGATGAGGATTTCCTTGGGGTCTTCTTCCCCTCGTAAGAGATAGAGGACACATCCTCTCTTTTCTTCTTCAATAAGCCCGAAGATCCGGGCGAGGCAGCAACACGGGCAATCTTCCTGGTTCTCAATCCATCTTCGATAGTCTCACCTACCTTGACTATCTCAGCAAATTTTGCTCCAATGAGCAACATAATTCTGTCATAATATTCAGGCTTCTGCACCCGCACATACACTTCGACAATTTTACTTTTCTGACATATGAGGTCTAACTCTAGCTGCCTCCATTCGCCACCTATATGCGAATTCTTTGTAACTTTCGGTCGGCTTCTGCTTCATCTTCTCCAAGGACTAACGATCAGGAACGATCTCCATATTGTAGGCGAATCGTTCGATGAAATCCTTAGCCAGAGCGTTCCAGCTAAACCATTATTTCATTTCATGAGACGTAAAACATTCTAGAGCCTCTCCGCTCAAATTTCAACTAAAAAGCCGCATTAACAAAGTTTCGTCTCTCCCAATCCCACGGGTTGGTCACAGTAGGCCCTCAAGTGTGCCAAGGGGTTCCCCGTTCCTCCGAAGATGTCGAATTTTGGCACCTTGAACCCTTCTGGAGGTCCAAATTTGGGTGAATGCACAGGCCTTCATAACTCAATCCGACGACCTCAGGAATCCAGTTCAGCTCTTCATGGCTTTTCTAATTTCCTCCTTCATATCTATGTTGGCAGTCTCTTCCTTTGACCTCCACTTCTCCTTCTCCTCATAGTGGTCGAGCTCCGAACCATGAGCATCATGCTCGTTGGGGACTGGTATTTGGAAAAAGGCTTTTTGCGGTAGTGGTGGAGCGATAGAGGGACTCTGGCCATTTAAAGGGGCGTGATAGTTTTAGGGAAAAGTCTGGGGGTTGGTGTGAAGGAGGGAAGTGCGTGGGTTGTTAGCATTTTGGNGGGGGTAGGCCAGTTTGGTGGTTTGGATTAGGGGGAAGGAGTGGCGCTTGGAGGTTGGTATTTTGAGGAGGGGGTGGTGTTTGATAAATGTTGAGGCGTAGTGGGGATTTTGGGTGGTAAGGTCAATAACGGAGGGATTACGAGCAGGACTTGAGGGTGGGTTTTGAGTTTGTTCCACGTTAGAAGGGGGAATTTGAGCTGGAGGTCTTTCGTCTGGTTGAGTGTTGACAGCAAAAATCGGAGGAGGCAAATCTTGTTTTTTCTGCATCTCGACCCTCATCTCAGCAATTTGTTGCATCAACTGCAGGATCAGTTCATTTTGATCGGCAAGGACGGGCTGAGCCACCACGACATCAGTAAGGTCGGTTTCTTCGTTGTTATCACCCATTGTTGTTTTTCCCTATTGTGAACTTTGACTGGGAAAGGAATCTGTAGGCCCTTTTGATCTGGTAAAATAGGGGTGTTCAGCCAGTGTATCAACATAGATCAGTTCTAAATACCTGTAGAGAAAAACAACTCAAAAGAAAATCTGTCAGTATTAGTTCTGGATGAATAATGCAAGATATCATATAAAAAGCAGGTAAACACATAAAAGTTGCTTCGTTTGAGGACACGTTAACCCACGAGTAACAGGAACTGATCTTTTGAACAAGCAGGAATTTGCCCGTTTTATTTTGTGTTGAGGCTAGTGACCTAGAAAGGTTAAATTGAGTTGAGCTAAGGTCTTCTTACTGCATCTTCTGGCATCTGTTGATCTGAACTCAATGTTTCCTTGTAGAATGAAAGAGGGGGAAAAGAAAATTTGAAAAAGATAGGGGCCAGGCCTTAAAAGGCTGCCTACATATCTCCAAAGGAGAATTCAGGCCCTACGTAGTTCGAATACAAAGGAAATTCTCATTTTCATTCATTCATTTCTGGTGATTACAAGGAAAGAGAAAAACAGATAATAAAGCTCCTAAAAGATGGATGGTGCCTTCATCGAATCTTCTTCCTCTGACTGCCGTATTAGCCACGGGGAACAAACTCAACTTGAATCTTTCCCATGTTGACGAGGGATTCCACGTTATAGCGAAACCTGAGGCACCTCCCAATGTTGTGATCGATGGCATCATGATAAGGACAGGGGTTCCAGAACTCAATTCCAACGGGATCGATTGCTTCGTCATCCTTTCTGATAGGGGCCAAGACTCCTTTTTGAACTAACCAACTGTAGATGTCCAACAAAGTTTTCTTGAAAGGCGTAAAGTAGTGACAATAAAACAAACTATGCTCAGTGACCGGCATACTAGGCTCCTGTTGGTCACAGGTAAGGACGGTGTTCCTACCCCACATATACGGGATCTCCCCGAAGTTGATCGGGTTGCGGATTGCTGCCTTAAGCTCCACACATTCCTCTATGGTGTGTCCTTTTTGGTTCGGGTGGTAGGCACATATCTTTTGAGAGCTTTCATGCCCAAACCCCAAAGTGGTTCCTTTGAGAGCCTTTAGCATACCTGACGCCTTAAGGTGCTCGTAAATGAGAGCACACGACACGACTCTTGCCCCCACGCTATATGTCCGCTCATAAGCTGGGAGAATGATCTTTATGTCTCCTGCTTTCAGACGTCCCAGGAAGGGAGGCATATAGATAATTTCCTCATCGGCATCTTCTTCAGTAGCTCCAGGGTGAATGTCTTCGGGACCACTATTTGCTTCTTGATTAAAGAAAGAGCATTTCCCGCGTATCCTCTGAAGTCTCATAGTTATGTCTTTCTTGAAGACATCATGTTCCTTCCGCACAACAACTGTCCTTTCACTTATAACATCGCATTTCGTTCTTTTTGCTGCTAATTTCGCGTCTAGTGCCGCATTTGCTGCTTGTGCGACCGCGGTGGCGAACTTCGCTTCTATTCTCCTTTCTCTGGTTTCTTGGATCTCTCGCCTGAGCCGCTGCAATTTCATCTTCAAATCTTCCTCGGTTAGCTCTATGTCGATACCCTTGCCTTTTCCCATTTTAGCAGCAATTTCACCTTTCCTGAGATGATAGAGTGATATTTTAGGATTTGGTATTGAGATTTTATTTCTGGTTGAGAAACTCAAGACTCATAGAATTTTGGTCGGACATTTTGGTAGTGACTTGTATTTGGATATTGTAGGAATTTTTTGAAATTTTTTTTTTTGAAAAGGAGTGGGTTAAAGATGTCATAATTCAAAGTAACGTACCACATAAACAGTTAAAGCACACAAGTAAACAGACAAATATCACGTCCTAAACATGCATGTGACCCTTTTGCACCAAGAGTAGGCCTAGCGAATTGAAGGATGCATATGTCTTTTTAAGCCAATTCGTTATCCCCAAAACACTTCATTAATAGCATTCAAAAATGTTTGACAAACATAAAATTGGGGAAAAGAGTTCGAAAAATAAATTACAAGTCAAAGTACAAATAAAGTAATCCCACGCAGGGGATGATAACAAACTTCAAGCTCATTCTGATCTTTCACCAAGTCTGCTCCTCTTGGCTATGTTGACCTCTTCCTACAGAGCATATATGTTCGCCCATAGGTGATCTTTTGCCAACCGAGCCCCTTCTTGGTGTCTGAACCTCTCGACCGACTGAATCTGCTGCTCCATGCTATCATCTAATTCTGACATACATTGCCTGGATTTTTGTAGCTCTTGCTTCAACTGAGCTATGATTTTGGCGTCTTCTGAGTGTCGACGCTGATGCTCTAACTCATTCCTATCAAACTTCTCTTGGAGTTGATGAAGTCGAATTTGATGCTTGGCTCCAACATCTGCAATAAGGGAAACGTTTGGACCGGGTTAGATAGTTCCGGCGAGACTCTTCTTTAACCACTCTTTGTAATCCTTAGAACATTCCGGACGAAACCTATTCGGCACAGGGTCACCCAATACCCTTCGAGTCTTCCATAATTGAAGCATCTTTTTAGTAAAAGCGACTTCACCATTTTCATGATCTGTCACAAATCCTGTCATGTCTTCGATCTGAGGAAGCTCTTGTTTCCCTCCTAGCTGTCTAAGTACTCGAGAAGGAGCATATGACCGAGTTCCTCTTAACCCAGCAAATACCAAGTAGGGGGCCTTACCACTTCGGATCACAATTTGTTTTGTTACTACCAAGCATTGGATCGACCACTGCACATTTTCCTCTCTCAAACCCTGAAGTTTCGGGTACCAAAACTCTTGGCCTCCAGTTCTATTGAAATGATTACGTTGCACCCACCATTCGTGACTTTCGAGTCTGTTTGGCCTTTCCAAAAGATCTGGTTCTGTTCGATCATGAGCTTTGACAAGTGTCTCATCATCCACCATTGGAGTATCAGGTTGCACCCTTGAAAGAAACGTGTGCCGCTTTTACATCTATCCAATGCCCTGTAAATGTCGGCAAGGACCATAGGAGCCAAATTATAGTACTTTCTTGCAGACCCGTAGCCTACTCCATAAAAAATGACATGAGTAACCATTACTACACTTGGATGAATGGTGTAGTTTGGTCCTTAGGGAAATACCATTGTCCCAAGAAAACATATCGCAAAAGCGAAGGGGCGCGTTTCCTTCCATTTTTCTTCAGAAACAAACTCTTCTTTAAACTTCTCGTAAGCTCTTGCGTGTCCAAATCGATAATACAACTTCCGAAGTGGAATATTTGACCCGGGAAGCCTGTCCATCCATTCAGCTTTGACAAGTGACAATTTTTCTTTGATTTCGGCAAAATCCCATACTTTTGGAATGAGAAGATCAATATCGGGTTGGTGTTTCCTCTTGTTGCACATGCCAACACTCTCGTTACGGGCAAGGACTTCATCTATAGTCGGAGTCAACTCTACTTCCGCAAATCGAAATACCAAGTTGTCGCTGTCCCAAAATTTCACCATCGTTCCAATCAAGTCTAGGTAAGCCACCATTTCCATTAATGACGGGAGATGACCTATGTGTCTTTGAACTTTCTTCTTCTCTTCCTTGTTCATGAATTTCCACCAAACTTGGAGGTAAGGATCAGGTATAGTCACCATTCGGGTTCTCAACGGCTCAAATGTCGAATTCATCCTAAAAAAAAACAAACAAAGGTAAGTTAACCCCCACCCCCACCCCCACTTGATAATTGATTTGTTTAAAAATGACAAATACATCCTTCAATTAAAACACATAAGTTTGATTGTCATTTTATTGGCAAATGGGCCAAATAGACACAAGGTGGACTTTTAATTGGCCCAACACGCCTTGGGCGTTGGGTCAACCTAGATCAAAATGCGCTAAAAATTGGGATTTGATTTCGCTCTACGCTAGTTGACTAAGAGTGGCTTTGAAAGACCGGGAACCCAAGCGGGAAACTTAGGTTGAAATTCACGACAACCATTGGACGCATGACGCACCAATAAATTGTCGATTCTTTCGAAAAAGGGTTGAGTATAAAAAGTCCGGCTGCGATTATGCAAAAACCGTCCTTAATATACTATACAGATAATAGGAAGATGCCATGAAATGCAATGACAGTTATAGCAGTTTAAGCACTTTAAACACAAATAAGCAATTCAACAGTTAATATTAATTAGTCAAATAAGTCAAATTTTATGGTTAGAACTTAATTAAGTCCCTAGCAGAGTCGCCATTTCTGTTTTATTTAAAACTGACTTAGTTTTCGAAAAATCGATTAAACTTATGATTTAAGCAAATCGAATTTTCAAAATATCAGAGTCGCCACTTAATTTTTTAGTAAAAATCAAGAAAAAAGTTTAAGATTTTCAAATGATTTAAACAGACAAAATCAACTAAGAATAGGGTTCGAGCTCAAATGTACATTCCGAGAAGGTGATAGGCCCTCGAAATGCCCGCTAACTCGCGGTTGACCGGTGATTTGACCAAAATGGTTTGACTAATTTTTGAGAAATTTAACATAGGGATTTTTAAATAAATTACAATATTTAATTAATTTTGAAAAATAATTAGATAAACGACACATTTTTTCTTTTTAGAGAAAAGGATTCAAAATGACACATTTGGCTTGTGATACAAGTGATTAGAATTTTGATAAAACTAGATTGATTAAAATTTATTTGATTCATTTGAAAATTAATAATTTGAACCAATTTAATAAACTAAAGCACGAGACCATTTTAAATCAATTGGTAAAAAGAGAACATGCACAATTTTATTTTTTGGTTCATTTGAGAAAAGTGTTAACTTAAAACCATTTAAATAAGCAAAATGATTAAAGGAAGAGGCGTTCAAAACATATCTTTTAAAGAACAAAATATTTAATTAAAATAAAATATGACCAATATATTTGATTAGTATGATAAATGGATACAAAAACAAATAAAAGAATGTATTAAAAGGTGAGCCAATACAAAGAAAATAACTCATCGTTTGGGGAATTTAATTAGGTTAGTTAACAATTTAAAAGTTAGAGTCAACACACAATAAACAATAAATAATCATAATTAAATAATTAGTGAGTAGGGAGAAATTGAATTTGGGCCTCTTTTTGGGCCAAATTCGCTGAAAATTTGGGGTTTAATCCTAAACCCATTTTGGATATATCTGTTGTATATCCGTGTATATCGAATGTATACAGCCCATTTTTCTGCTTTCCGGGATCTGTACGTCAACTCTGAAGACTTGTTCTTCGATTAATCAAAGTTGTCCGACTCGCTAAAAGGATTTTGGGCCTTTATAGCCCTCTCGAAATGCGAAGGGAAAAGGGATAGGAGTTCATAGTGAACTCGGGTAGATTTCACGTTCAACGCAAAACACAAAAAGGTAAGTGAAGGAACATCGATTTAATGTAAGGAGTTGTAAATAATAAACTCATATACTAATGCACTTTAAATTAAACACTGTAAATAGACAATAAGGCATATCACATGATTACTTTAAAATCAATATAAATGACACTTCAACTTTCTAAGACCACTAAAAACTACGGTCAAAATTAAACAATTTTAATGCCCCAGTGATCGATGTAATAATATCCTATTTAAAGTTCCCCTAAAGTACAATGACTAGACTATAGTCAATTAGTGACCACGTATTTTGTGCAATCAATCATGAAAAACTGTAAGGCAATGATAAACATTCAAGAGCAAATATATGTGAGTAACAGAGAGCAAACGGGCCACAACATTAATCAATATTATCAGCTCAAAAATGGAACGAGGAAGGTTGAGAAGCACTAAAATCCTAGGAAAAAACAGTCCGTGATAGTCCAATATTCAGCTCATCATTAAAGGAATGCTCATAAACAATTTTTCATTCCTAACCGACAGTAAGCTCCAAACAATAAAGGAAGATGCATGTTATAATTTACCATGCTTAAGAATAGTAAAAAAAATAAAGGAAGAAAAGATTGTGTGATACTAGAATGAAGTTAAAAGCTTTATTCCTACAAAAATCATCCCTGGAATACATTAATACAACAAAACGAGTACAAGAGATGAACTTCCATATTTTTACAGGTTCAAGTAAGGGACTGAAATAAGAACAGTTGTGTTCCGGCACTCAGAAACAGATCAAGAGAGCACCATGATGAGCTATACAAAACCAAAATCTATACTCTAAGAATCAGATGTAAATCTCCAAACAAATGAACAGAGTGCATGACAAAAGTAGCCAAAATGGGCAGAAAATGAGTCTTAACAATGATCACTAAACGAGCTATAAAAGAACAAGGAGAAAACATGGTTGAAAGAGCAGACACGAAACCAACAAGTCAAAGACTAGCCGATTACTATGCTAAATAAACATGAATAATACCACGTATAGACTTAGCACCCGAACTGTTTTCGAATTTTAGAGCAAGTCAAGATTATTTTTGAATTTCAGCATTTATCTAGCTTACAACCTTCAAGCAATGAACAATTTATACCTTAAGAAATAAATGACACGAACAAGAATAGAGTTTACCTTTCTGAGTGCAGCAAACAGGACAACAAACAAGCAGAGCAGCGAGGAAGAGCTTCACCACTGGGATGAGATTTCGAACACTCTGGCGAGCCCCGACGATCTGAGAAAGAAGAAACCAAATTCGAAGAGAACTTCGATATTTTTGAAGCTATTTGAGAATGTTTCTGTTCAGTTATCAACTCTCTATTTGCTAACTTCCAAAATCCCTTTCTTTTTATGAACTATGTATTTCTATATCCTAGTCTTAAAACAGAATCATTCCCCCTCCAACAGTGAACAAGAACAAATATATATAGAAGGGAATCATTAGGGTTTCAAGACTTGGAGGGAAAGAGATCAAAAATTGGATTCTAGGGCCCAATTCGAAATTTGAAACTCCAAATACCTTTCACCAATTCGGGGATACAACTTTTCTCTAAAAAAATCATCCTATTCCGAAAGGGGAAAGGTAAACGGACGCCTCAGATCGATCTCTCGTCCTTGAGTGCCAACGTGGAGTAATCTCGCGAGGCAAGGACAAAAGTGCGAGCTGTGAAGGCGAAGTCGCAGGTGCTTTTCTGCTGCGACTGAGATGGACATTGGAGGAACACGACAACCAAATCTCTATGCACGTTCAAAGCGTGAGTTTGACGTGTATTTTCGTCAACTCACTACTGCTGGATTGTCATTTCGGGCTTCTGTCACGCCGTGAACTTGCTTCGCTTTGTTGACGTTGTTTCTCTGTTTTCACGTCATTTCTGGGTCTCTTTCGAAAATTGAGAAGGTGGGTTGGGTTGTTGTTGTAATGTGCTGATGGGTATGCTGAATGTATTGGGTTAAGCTTCCTAAATGTAGAAATGGTGGGCTGTCCGAATTTCAGAAAAAAGGGGCCCAACTTGGTCTATAGATATAGTTAAGTGAATTACTAATTGGTCAAATTGAATTAAAATTGGTCAATTGAGATTACAAACTTAACCAACTTGAATTTCATTTGCAAATTCGGCTAAAATCCAAATAAGATGAATTAACTTAACTAATTTGGGAGCTTCTCAATCTTAACGAAATAAAATAATTAATTCAACTATAAACTAATTAATAAACTAAACTAATTTTAATAGAATATTAAAAATAAAATCTTTTTGAGATGATTTTCAAATTTTTTTATGAAAGATACCGATTATATCTATAAAACTATATGAAATAAATTTACTATTTATAAGTTATGAAAATCGACTAAGATTACTCAAAAGACTTTGAAAATTTATTTGAATTTTATAGAACTAATTATTCTAAATCGTTTGAAAAATTAAGAAGTTCGGAAATTGATTATCATAGATTGTGAAGGTCCAAAATTGGGTGTCAACAAGCGTAGCCAAAAATGTTTTAGGCAACACTTTACTAGTGTTGTCCAGATCTAGTGTTGTCTTAGGCCTAAAATGGTGAAGTGGCTCAATCATTGGTTACAATTTAATTATTTAATATAACTTATAAACCCACCCATTATTAACTAAACGCACCCCTAACTAATAACTAAGCTCGATCCAATTTAATACACCCACCCCAGATTACAACTGCTAATCTAATAAAAACAAGGAAAAACTGTATATAATAGCAAACTATTACTTCAAATTAAATGCTATAAATATACTTTGATTTAATTGTACCTCATAGCAAACTGTTGCTATTTCACCTCTCTCCTGGTGAATCTCGCTCGCCACTCTCGTTCTCTCCCTCGCCTCTCTCATTTTTTATACAAACGCAAGTGTATAAAGTGTGTTTGTGTTTGTATAAAGCGAGAGAAAATTGTATATATACATATATTTTTGTTCCTCTCTCTCCCCTCTCCCAGATCTCGCTCGACACTCTCCCAGATCTCGCTCTCTCACTCACCTCTCTCACTTTATACAAAAATGCAAATGTATAAAATGCGTGAAAATTGTATATATACATACATTTTCGTTCCCCTCTCTTCCCTCTCCCA
>NC_064285.1:10455235-10519044 GCF_019186545.1 Solanum stenotomum
AAAAAAAAAAAAAACAAACTTGTCAACCATGGACAGAGCTCAACTACTCCATTTCCGTGATACATGCATATCAATCACTAACAATCATGTGAAACTTAAAAAAGCTTGAAAAAATCTCCAAATGTGGAGATTTGGAAGAGATTTTCTTTTGACCAATTTCAAATTTGAAATTCAAAATCCCGTCCAAACTAAGAGCACTAATCTTCTACCGCTATAAATATTAGGCTTGGGAAAAGCTTCAACAAGTTTTGAAGGTCGCCCTCTTCATCCACAAGTTTCATAATATTTTTAAGATTCTTCTCGATTTGTCCTTCTCTGTTAGCTTTCAAAACTTTGCATTTAACTTTTCCCAAATTAGTCTCGCTTTTGTTCGCTAAAGGGTGTAGACCGGTGGCTCAGAAACGCCCCAGTTTGCTACCCCAAAACAGCGCGTATGGAGTTGCAATATGACTCCACCTCTATCCAAATTAGAGAAGCAACCTATCTTGCATTTAGCTCGTGTCTAGAATGATTCACTCATTCCAAAAGAAAATCCCACACTTCCTCCTTATCTCAAAGCTTTATATTTTTTATGCATACATATATGTTGTTATCTTTGACTATCATTTTATACTTTCTTTTGGTACCTATATTTATGTTTCGTTTCAATTTATGTTTGAACTTATGCAAACTAATTAACTAAGAACTTAAGCAAACCTAGTAGCACACCTTCCCTTCCTCTAGATATTGGGTTTAATATATTAATTTGGCTTAGAACAATGACCTATAAATTAAGTTCTTTTGTTGCTTAACTCGCTTGTTAGTTTGAGAAAGCTTTGTCTTGCAAAGAAGTTGGACCCTTTTTTATAATGAATATGTATGTTGCCTTAAACTGTACTTTTTCATAAACTAAGGTCTTAAATACGACTTTTCTAACACTTTCCACAAACCTTGTTAAAAATTAAAAAAACAAAAGTGTAATTATTTGAACTCTAAAGTAAGTTATATTTGAGAGTATAAAAGGGGCGATTTGTATGTCTTTGTTTATACTTTAAAATGTTAACTCTATAAATGTTGATATGTCTAAAGCTTTAAAACACAACTCCTTTTTGAATTTTGAGTAGGCGAATTTGAAGATAAAAGGCTTTCAATTGGGTAAAGACTTATTTTTCATCAAGGCAAAATATATTTTCGTTATCTTTAGCTTTAAGATTTCCTTGTTAATTCAATTTCATAAAAAGATTTTCTTGCTTAAACAAAGCATTTGACTTGGTCAACTATTTTGAAGATAATAAACTATGCATATTTCATTCAAACTCCTTTTTTCGTTAAAAAATCCAGTTTAAACTAATTTAAAACCTCTAAAGTTAGATGGTTGTTTTATTCCATTTTTTTAGATCATTATATATAAAGTTAGTATGTTTTAAGGGTTTTATACTTTAACTTTTTTTTAAAAGTTAATTTGCCATGATTTAATTAATACTAGATTATTTTTTTCTTAGGTTTTAATGGTTACTTTATTTTCTCTCTATTTAACCTAAGTTTGGTCGGTAACCGTCTTTAATGGATCTTAGAGGATGCTTAACCCCCTTCCCTTTAGGATAACTAGAACCCTTATCTAGAATTTCAGGTTTAGTAGACCTTAATTGAAGTCAAATTTTAGCATTACATAGTTAATAATTTAGGTATCCTAATTTGCCTTCAAAATAATTAGGTGGCGACTTCTCAAGTTAATTAATTTGGAAATCACCAATATGTTGTACACGTTTTGACCTCGAGTTAAAATGGGGCATAACAACTTGTTTGATCAGTTACAAGGTGCTGAGTGCTTCTCGAAGATTGATTTAAGATCAGGTTACCACCAGATACGAGTTCGGGAGAAAGACATTCCAAAGACAGCTTTTAGAACTAGATATGGACACTTTGAGTTCTTAGTGATGTCTTTTGGATTAACTAATGCCCCAGCAGTGTTCATGGACCTGATGAATAGTATATTCAGGTCGTATTTAGACTTGTTTGTGATTGTATTTATTGATGATATTTTGGTGTATTCATGTTCAAAAGCTGAGCATGCAAATCATATGCGAGCAGTCCTTCAGGTTCTTCGAGATCAAGAACTTTATGCAAAGTTTTCTAAGTATGAGTTCTGGTTGAACTCTGTCGCTTTCTTAGGCCATATTGTATCAGATGCAGGTATTGCGGTTGATACACAAAAGATTGAGGTCGTAAAAACTTGGCCCAGACCTATGACTCCAACTGAGGTTCGTAGTTTCTTGGGGTTAGCTGGGTACTACAGAAGGTTTGTAGAGGGGTTTTCTTCACTTTCAGCACCATTAACAAAGCTGACTCAAAAAGCAGCTAAGTTCCAGTGGACTGAGGCTTGCGAGCATAGTTTCCAGGAGCTAAAGGACAGGTTGACATCAACACCAGTTCTAGCATTGCCAGAGGGCTCAGAAGGCTATGCGGTGTACTGTGATGCTTCTGGGGTTGGGTTGGGATGTGTTCTAATGCAACGAGGTAAGGTTATCGCATATGCTTCAAGACAGTTGAGGAAACATGAGAAGAACTATCCGACCCATGATTTAGAGTTAGTTGCAGTTGTGCATGCATTAAAGATCTGGAGACACTATTTGTATGGTGTTCACGTTGACATCTTCACAGATCATAAAAGTCTTCAATATATATTTAGACAGAAGGAGTTAAATTTGCGACAACGTCGATGGCTTGAATTACTGAAAGACTACGACGTGGATATTTTATATCATCCAGGAAAGGCAAATGTGGTAGCCGATGCCCTCAGTCGAAGATCTATGGGTAGTTTATCCCATTTAGGTGTTGAGAAGCGGGAGCTAGTGCGAGAGCTGCATCAGTTAGCTAGCTCGGGAGTCAGATTGTTAGAGGCAGAAGATAGTGGGGTAACAATTCAGGACACACCCGTATCATCTCTAGTTGTAGAAGTAAAGTCACGGCAACAAGAGGATCCTAGCTTAGAACAGCTTAGAGCCAAGGCTCAGGATCCACAGTCTTTAGCATATGATATAGCAGAAGTTGGAGTCCTCAGATATAGCGGTCGATTGTGTGTTCCAAATATTGCAGGGCTTCGACATCGAATTATGGAAGACGCACATCATTCCCGTTATTCTATTCACCCTGCTTCGACGAAGATGTACCATGATATTAAGGAGATCTATTGGTGGCACGGGATGAAGAAGGACGTTGCTGAATTTGTGGCACAGTGTCCTAATTGCCAACAGGTGAAGGTTGAGCACCAAAAGCCCGCTGGGCTAGTTCAGAAGATAGCCATTCCTTTGTGGAAGTGGGAAGCAATTAATATGGATTTTATTACAGGGTTACCTTAATCGCGTCGCAAGTTTGGCTCTATTTGGGTAATTGTTGATAGACTAACAAAATCAGTCTACTTCTTACCAGTCAGGGCTACTTTTTTGGCCGAAAACTATGCAGGGCTCTATATTAGAGAGATTGTTAGGCTACAGGGTGTCCCAGTATCTATTATCTCTGATAGAGGAGCACAATTTACCGCCAATTTCTGGAAGTCCTTCCATTATAGGATTAGGGACACAGGTTAATCTTAGTACCGCCTTTCATCATCAGACAGATGGCCAGGCTGAGCGAACAATTTTGACACTCAAAGATATGTTACGGGCGTGCGCACTAGACTTCAAGGGAAATTGGGATGACCACTTGCCTCTTATTGAGTTCGCATACAGTAATAGTTATCATTCTAGCATCGGGATGACACCTTATGAGGCTTTGTATGGGAGAAAATGTAGATCCCCCATTGGATGGTTTGAGGTAGGTGAGTCAGGGTTGATTGGACCCGATTTAGTCCAGCAGACAGTGGAGAAAGTTAAGCTCATTCGGGAGAGGTTGCTAATAGCTCAAAGCCGACAAAAGTCATACGCAGATGTACGACGACGGGACTTAGAGTTTTGTGTCAATGATTGGGTATTCTTAAAAGTCTCGCCTATGAAGGGTGTTATATGATTTGGAAAAAAAGGAAAGCTTAGTCCAAGATTCATTGGGCCATACCAGATCCTTCAGAGGGTAGGACGTGTGGCTTATGAGTTAGAATTGCCTTCAGGGCTAAAATCTGTTCATCCAGTTTTCCATGTATCGATGCTACGAAAGTGTGTAGTAGACCCTTCTCGGGTTATCCCAATTGAGGATGTTCAGATCACAGAGGAGTTGTCCTACGAGGAAACTCCAGTTGCTATATTAGATCGGCAGGTCCGTAAATTGAGGACCAAAGAGGTGGCTTCGGTTAAAGTATTATAGAGGAATAAAAATAGAGAAGAGGTGACCTGGAGGCTGAGGATGGCATGAGGTCCAAATATCCTCACTTGTTTCATACCCCAGGGTGATGTCATATCAGTTTACATTAGGGCTGTAAGGTAAGATACCTATATATATGTATATACTATTGCTTATTATTATTGTGATTGTCGTTGTATGTCTGCTCGCACTGTTGTGGTGGAGCTATAACGCTTAGCTATTTATGTTGTCATGTGAGACGCCTAGGTTAGAAATTTTGCATTTCAGGTTCCTGGATAGTGACATTAACAAAGGAAAAACTGCCTAAATTCTGGCAAGTCCTAAGGACTGAACAGTGTGCCTCAGATTTTTCATTCGAGGATGATTGTTTCTAAGGGGGGAGGAATGTAACACCCCGACTTTTCAAAACGTCTAAATTAACTCGTATCTCCATGGAAAGACAAGGAGGGTGGGTAATAAATTAAGACTGATGTGGTATGTCCTATTTTAAGTGTTCAAGTGTTGCATCTCAAGTTTTGAAGTTAGGTAAGTGGCAAAATAAAAGTTGGCGGAAGTTATCGTAAGTTCCTTCTTAAAGATTTCTCTGAAATTTGGGTCAAATGTCTTGGAGGTTTTCTCCCAATCTATAAAGAGTTATGGGGCCCACAAACTATCGAATCGAAGGTCTACGAGTCTAGTTTTCAACGCATTAAACCGTTTGTTCATACGACTTCAGAATAGAGAGATATTCGCGTTTNGGAGGCAAGTGGGCACTGGCATTTCATGTTATTTACATTAATAATTGACTCGTGTTTGGAAGGAGTATGATCCAGATTTATTGTCATAAATAGACATATGTGAAGAGTTCAATGAAAAGTTAGGTTTTAGAAAGGTCCAACAACTTCTACTCAATGGACCTTCTGAGAGGTATTATTTGATTAAGGCGGATTTTGACATAAGAACAGTACAAACATCATTGTCTACTGAGTCTAGGGGTACTTGAACTCTTTGATGTAGATGAGGGGGAGGATGTTGTTCCAGCTACTGACATCAGCTACCATAATGAACCTTACCTTGTCACAGTAGTTGCTTCAACTGAAGGTGAATCGAGGAAGAAGAGGATAAAAATGAACCTTACCTAGTGATTACAATAGAGATAAATTGAAATACTTTAGGATGGAAAAGAGACGAGAAGATAATGAGAAACTAGACAACTTTTTAGAGTTGGAAAAGGATATAAGCTTTAAGAATCTTGATGAAGCTAAAAGAATTGTAAGCTACTACTCAATTTCTAAGAAGATTGCCCTTAGAGTTGATAAGTGTGACTATGTTAGAATTAGATATAGGTATATTGTTGGTTGTCCTTTTGTGTGTCTGATTCTTAAAGTTAAGAAAGGGAAAGGATTTGAAATTAATACCTTGCAAACAAAATATACATATCCAGAAGCATTCAAGAATAGAAAAGCTACTCAACAAGCTTTAACATATTATTTCAAGAAGAAAGTACAAAATAATCCCAAGTACAAGGTGACAGAAATAAGAAAGAATTTAAATGATAATTTTGCACTTAATATCAGCTATTCAAAAATAAAGAGGGTTAAAAGTCTTATGTTAGAAAGATTGAAGGGTATCTATATTGATGATTTTAATAAGTTGGAGGGTTATGCTCAAGCATTGAGGGATAGCAATCTTGGTACTAATGTGGTTATAAAGATATCTAAAGAGGCTTTGTTGGAATATGGACAAAGAATTTTTTTGAGAATGTAAATGCATTCAAGCTTTGAAAAGTGTCTGAAGAGCTGGTTTGAAGCCATTTATAGGGTTAGATGACATCTTTTTAAAAGGAATGTTCAAGAGAATTTTATTGGTTGCACTTAGATGAGATTCAATGAAACATTTTTATTCACTTGCTTGGGCAGTGATGGATAGGGAAACGACTAGAACATGGAAATGGCTCATTGAGTTGTTGAGAAACTCATGATTGAAGTTGGCAGATGACAAAAGATTGACATTTATGTCTGATATGCAAAAGGTACTATAAGTGTTTAACTCTTTGTGGTTTTAGTTATTGTATACACTTGTACTATTTTCAGTTATTATTCTATTTTTGCTTATTATTATAGGAGTTGATTGGTTTTGTTGGTGATTTACTTTCAAAAGCACAACATAGATGGTGTGCAAGGCACATAGAAGCTAATTGGTCCAAGTCTTGAAATTGTATTGTACAGATGAAAAAGTTATTTTGATGGTCTGTTTGGAGTACCTACGAAGAAGAATTTGAAAACCAACTAAAGTCCATGGATTTTGTGTCTGAACAAGCAGCCAAAGATGTTCTATGTTATCTACCACAATGTTGGTGCAAGGCCAATTTTGAAATTATCTGCAAAAAATACTCATGTGAAAATAATTTTACTGAGCCATTCAACAATAAATTTTAAAATCAAGGGAAAATCAATAATCAAAATATTGGAAGACATTAGAATCAAGGTAATATCACTTTTTCATAAATGTTTAAAGTTGTCACTGTTTTTTCATAATATCTCAATATGTTTCATAATTTTCTCACTGTCTGATAAGTAATTCTAATTAATAGGATAATTATGAGTAGATTTCACTATTTTTCATAACAATTTAAATTTAAAATAGTACTAATATATCAATCTGACTGTTATGTATAGCTATTGCTACTATTTTATGTAATTGTTTAATATAGTAATATCTCACTATATTTCATATAATTTTTAATGTATTAAGAATATATCTCAGTTATGTTGAGACTGTATATGGCATGTATAGATTATATATTTCACTGCTATGTATATGTTATGAAAATATTGAAACAACTTGAAAAAGGGGGTAAGAGGTGGACAAAAGATTATAGTTCATATTCCATAGAACTGTATAATTATTTTAGAATCATTGCACAATGTTGTCAAATTGTTGCTAATGGAGACTTAGGGTATGAGGTGGTTGAGGGGTATAGATAGATATGTTGTGAATCTCGCTAGAACAAGTATACTTGTAGGATGGACATGGGATTGACAAAAATATCAAATCCTCATGCTATTAAAGCATTTAGAACATAATAAACAAGAATCGTTGAATGAGATGCATTGGTGGTACTAAAAAAATGTACTTATTTGTGTACCAACATAAAATTCAATCTTTCTCAAGCTATGAAGCCATCATAAATCCGTAAATTGATTGGTATACCAAAAGCTAAGAGATTAAGGGAAAATGATGAGGCAAGGAAAAAGGAGGTAATGTGGTAAAAGGTCGAAAGGGGTTACAAATGACATGTGAAAATTGCAGTGTAGTAGGACCTAATCAAAGAGACTTTCCTCTAATAAGTCACGTTTTCATCAATTTTTAATTACTTACAAATGTATTTATTTATCTTACTCTTTCACAAATTTCATAGCTTCAAAAAGGAAGACAAGTTCTCAAAATGTGTCATATCAGCATCCCAACCAAATGAAGAAATTGAATCAGTCTTTATGCCAACTCTTGAATTTGTTGCATCTTTTAGTCAACAAAAAAGCCAACAATCAATTCAGGTATTTAATGAGGCTCATAGTCCTTCAAAATCAAAGAGAAAAGTTGTCTTAAAGGACAAAGATTCTGTAATTTCAAAAAGATCTAAAAATAATGAAAAAGAAAAAAAATGGTTGCACCTTCAAGTGCAACTGTTGTTGAAGATGAAGTTGAAGTTGAAATTGAAGGTGGTATTGAATCTGAGAATGAAGAGACAGTGGTTAGGCCTAGAGTGAAGTAAGAACTAGAGTTCAAATGAAGAAGATGCAACAACAACCAATTGGTTCAAGAAGGATTAGATTCATAGGTGATGAAAGTGATGCTAGTATTTATGCTAATCTGTCATACTCATAAAAAAAATTGACATGAAAAGACAAAACATGTGTGACCTCAAATCAGTTGACAAAAGACAACGAGATAAAATTAACAAGCTAAAGGCAAAGAGGGGCAAATATTAGAGAATAGTTGTTGAGTTGTGATTTTAAATTATTGTTTATTATGTAATGGCATAGTGCAGTTTCTTAGTTTGCTATTTTTTGAATGCTTACGGTTTGTCACTGGCCATGTATGTTAATGAAAAATTAGTCTTGAGAATGTTTTTCTGAGAAATATATGAATGCATTCGATAGTTATTATAAAATGTCGAGTTTATGATTTAATCTTGTGTAATGTGAAATGTCTTGTGAGTTTATGATCTAATCTTGTGTATTGTGATAGACAAAGTATATATACCTTGTAATTGATTCTCAATTTTTAAGGTTGTCATGTTGTCACGTCCTGAGCCTACGCCCTGGACGTGGCTGGCACTCGAGAACCATTGTTGGCCCCAAGCGAACCATTGGTCTGGCTTACTTACTCAGCGGAAGACTTAAACACAAGAATGGACTAACAAGGAATTTGTGAAATAACTTAGAATGTCTTTAAATAAACATTCAAACTTAGCCAAAATGGCAACCTCAAGTCTCAAAAACATAAGCCAATAATAAAGTAGTGACGAATGAATTTAACTAACTGATTGTCTGTCTATGAAGCCTCTAAACAACTGAGATGGATGTCAGGACAGACCCACGACATCCTAATGAACTAATAATAAAACTGAAAGAAATAAAAAAGGACCTTCCGGAAGCAAGGAGGCTTACCACAAGACTCTGAGTGTTTAAACTGGATTAACTAGGCGCTGGATGTTGATCCTGATTACCTGCGTCTGCATCATAATAAGATGCAGGCCAACTGGCATCAGTACATTGAATGTACGAGTATGCGAGTTGGAAAGTTAAACAATGCATAGGCTTGAAAAAATTCTGAACGAAACACTTAACTTGGCTCTTCTCAACTCATGAATAACTCAACTCATAATAAAGCAATAAGACACATGCAATATATGAAAAGATTTATAAAATAGTAAAAGCAACTTAGTTCGTTAAAGAAAATGCAATAACAAACTCAACTTTACTCATATAACAAAGTAATATAGTTTCTGTGGAAGATTCTCTAACCGACAGCCACCACTATGAGCCTATGTGATGGTACAACGTTTTACCTCACGCTGCCAAGGACCGTCATATACCTTGTCGGGGGTATAGAACCTAACTCACTAGGTGGATCCACTAGTCTATGCTAAAAGCATCTTCATGAGTCATCTAAAAAGTATGATCCTTTACTATCCATGATGACTACATGGTATATGGAGACTTGAGTTAATATGAACTTGCATCCCCATATCGGTGCTCAATACTACTCCCAAAATATACTTAGCTCATCTGTTTTAAAACAAGATTCTTTCTTCGGTTTGAGATAATTAAACAAAACTTAGCTTAAAAGCTCTCTTGGAATCAATGTTTCCTTTTCTTGCTAAAATGTGAAAACATTTATAAACTTTTTGGGAATACTTAGTTCCCTTATAGCTTTTTGAGAAATGAACTCAACTCTTTACTCTTTTCATAACTTGAAACTTAAGTCTTAAAACAAAGTTAAAACGTTTGTTAAAGACTTTTGCAAACTTTAAAAACTTTGTTTTGACTTGCTTCTTAACTTCTAGACTAGACTATTAACTTCTCCTGACTTTGATCCTAACTTTCCTTGAATTGGATTATGGATTCAAGATTCATGATCTCATGTTTATAGATGATTTCATGATGTTTAGATGTACCTTAGAGTGTTGGAATCAACTAGCAAACATATTTACATTGCTGAGGAACAAGTATGAAAAGATGGGGAAGAAATGGGGAGAACTAGCGTCCCTGGCGCTCTGAGAAGCGCGGGGCGCCAGCCCTCAAACTTCAGAGGACTTGCTGGCGCGCTCTGGCTGGCGCGTCACCCCAAGGGGCAAACTTCAGAGCCACTTTAGGGGCACGCTGGCTGGTGCGACCCCCCACCTCCTTCCCCAGGTATTTGACGACTTTTCTTCTCCGTTTTTCAACTCTAAACCCTCTAAACTTCAATGGTTCTTTCCCCAAACACTTAGGATCATTTACATCTTCAAAATATGATAGATTCAAATCGTAATTTCACCCAGAAACATGAATTAAATCGCAGGAAACTTCAATCAACACAACCCACAAGAATTCAAAAAAAACCTTCAACAATGTTCATCAAGAACTCAATTTCTAAACTTTCAAGGACTTAAATTCATTGAATTAAATCATGATTGGCACGTGGGTGAACTAACCAACGCTATGTGATCTCACATACCTTTTTGGGATCACCCACTATTTTACTTGAAAATATAAATAAAAGAAAAATGACTAGGTTTTCAAAAAATCGATTAAACTTATGATTTAAGAGAAACCGAATTTCCAAAAGGACAGAGTCGCCACTTAATTTTTAGTAAAAAAATTAATAAAAATTTAAGGATTTTTCAAAAGATTTAAACAGATAAAATCAATTGAAAATAAAAGGGTTCGAAGTTCAATCAACATTTCGAGAAGGTGTTAGGCCCTCGGAATGCCCGCTAACTTGCGGTTGACCGGCGATTTGACTAAAAATGATTCTGACCAATTTTAAAATTTTAACTAAGTAAAAGAACTCATAAAGACTTTGACCAATTTTGAAATTTTAACTAAGTAAAAAAACTCATTTATTTTAACTTATTTATTTATTACTATCATTATTATTTTTTATCATTATTATTTTTTTACTAGTGTCATTTTAATCATATTAAGGGGAAATGAACTAAAGGAGAATTTTTCTTAAGGGGAATAATTGAGTATTGACCAAACTAATATTAAAATAGGAACCAAGTACTAAAATATATATACTTTAATTTGAAGAATAAAACGAAATGACCCTCCTTGGAAATTTAATTAAATTGAATCATAAGATAATCAAAGTGTTAGTCAAATACAAATAAAATAAATAAAAGAGGGAAAGGAAATAATTAGAGTTGGATTTTGACCCAAATCCAATTAAATTGGGCTTTTGGCCCACTTGTCCTAAGTCTACCACTTTGCCCACCATCATGGGCCAGCTACAAATAATGGGTTTCAACCCATTGAATTCCTGGACCTGTTGTGCAAAGAAAATTGGGCTTTGGCCCATTTTTGTTCTTGTGACTCCATGTATACATTGGGTGCATATTGTTGTATATATGTCATGTTTTGACCATTTTTCTGTATATTGAATCGTATACCAACTGTATACGATCCTCTTTGACGCCTCCGACCTGTATTTCAAACTTGAGCCTAGTATTTCCACATTTCGAATTATATATCAATGTATACTTAGTGTATACAAGTTGTATATCAGCCTGCTTTCAGAACTTGTACATTAGCTTTCGGGACTATATTTTAGCTTTCCCAATCTGATCTTTTGCCAAGGCCAACTCAAGAGAATGTTGGGTTAATTAACCCAACACGATGCAAAAGGGGGAGTCCGATGGACTCATACAAGAGAATTACACATGAAAAAAAAACACAAAGATTAGGGAGGAAATAAACATAAAGCAACATTGCTATGACATAAAGAGAAGATAATAAAAATAAAAATATATACACCAAATACCTTAACATAGAGAAGTATTATCAAAGCAAATTACTATAGTGTTTGGACCAAATCAAACCCTTTATGTTTCACAAAGTGCACAATGGCCTTAACATTACAAATGGCCACAAATTTAACAAATTTAGGAATCGTTTTAGAGTAAGCAAAATTAACTAGACATTAATTATTAAAGAGTGATAAAAGAACTTTAAATAAAACACTCAACATTAGGTAAAAGAACTTTTTAAAGAAAACAACACAAGCATACCATTTACATAAATTAAATACTCTCAACTTGGATTAGAAATACTATGACAGTTACACTAATGGCAAACCTATTCACAAAAAAAAAAATCTTTAGTCATATCTTTAGAACCTCGATACCTATGAAAGGTCTAAAGAACAAAGAAACAATGACTTGAAAAATTTACTCTAAAAGTCATGATTGACTATCGATGAGCAGTCACTAGACTCAAGTTAAGAAATAATCCACTCAACGGAGCTAGACACACGCGGGACAAGAGTGAAAGAAGAAAAGTCGAACTCTAAATTCCATGACCCGACTTACATTTCAGATTCTTTAAAAAAAAGTAGCTTAAGGATAGGAGACTAGAACCACAAAAAAATGAAATTAGCTTTCGACTAGCTGCCAACACTCTCAATATACATGGCCTAATTAATAGTAAGCAAATGACAGCCAAATAAATCCACATCATCATCTAGAATTAAGCTTATTTCAATGAAAGAGATGGGAGCTCAAACAAAAAACTCATACACTAAGGAACCAAGATTACGATAAATAGGAATGAGGAAAAAATTAAAAGAATGCGTCTCGAGTCATCACATGCCAACGTCATGCCGGGAATATAACAAACCCAAGTATTCAAACCAAATTAACAGGTACGACAAGCTATAAATCCACACATGAAATTTCAAAGAAAATAGTCATCGAAACAGTAATAAACAACACACGATTTGCTAAGACAGAATAAGAGGTAAGAATGAGAATGTTACCTATTCGGGGGCAGCGGCTAGAACAGGATGAGCTGGAACGACGACCTTCACCACGCGAAATCCAAACACGAACAATAGCCAAGAAGTTTGGGCAAGAATGTAAAACCCAAAACACAATAAAAAAAACCTCCTCTGTTTTCCTTGAAATATATTTAGTAGGTATTAATTATTTTTTTATGCCCTTGGTAAAAATTTATCAACTCTAAAAATCTCCCCCCTTTGATACTGAAACAGTAAAGAATTATATAGAAGGGAGCTAGGGTTTGATTTCGAGGGGGAAAGGGTTGAAATCCAGATAGAAAGGGCCTCATTTGAAATTCAAATCCTCAAAAATCTTACACCATTAAGGGAAAACAAACTTTTTCTGAAACTTCAAACTATTCCGAAAAAGGTAAGGAGGAATGGACGTTTGGGATCGATTCAACATCCTTGGCGAGCTACGTGGCATGATCCTACAGCTGCAAGGACGATCCTTTGCTGGGAATGGCGCTGGAATCGTTGGGTCTGGAAAGGGGGAAGACGCAGGGTACTGTTTTGGGCATTGTTGTACGTATTGTTTGCTGGGTGTCTTTTGTGAAGGAAAAAGGGAGTGCGCCGGGTCAAGGGAATCTGGGAATGGGCTGGGACTTAGGGAAATTAAAGGTGGGCTTGCTGGGATTGGAAAATGAGAGGCTGGGCTGCTGCTGGAATTGTTTTGGAAAGGGATTAAGAATTAAAAGTGGGCTGCTGAAATTGTAAAAGGCCCAAAAGTTTGGTTTCCTTAGAATGGGTTTAGATGGAGCTAAAAGATTGGCTAGATTTGTGATAGGAAAAAGACCTGCGGATTAAAAATGTAACCAAATTGAATTGATATGAACGAAATTGGTTAACAATTAAATAAAATGAATTAATATTAATCAATTAACAAGCTTCTTAATCTCAACGAAATAAAATAATTAACTTCATTATAAACTAATTATTTCAAAATATATAAACTATTATATAACTAAACTAGCTAACCAAATATTTAAGTAAATTAAATATTCTTGAGACGATTTTTGAATGTTCATAAAATATATAAATTATATATATGAATGTGTAAAATATAAGTATTGTCTAAAAATTATAATAAGTGACATAATTTATTTAAAATAACTCGCAAACTATTTTTGAAATTTATAAAACTAATTATTTTAGATCGTTTAAAAATAAAAGAAGCTCAATGCTTAATTTATATTGGGGAGTGTCAAAATTGAGTGTCAACAACTGTCCCTCATTTTACTTGGAATGATGCAAGAAATTCGAGGAAAATGAAAATGACTAATCCAATTTTGACCAACCACATCTTCATCTTTTGGAAAAGGGATTTTGATACGGACTTTGGGAATTATGGCCGAACCCCGGAAATGGGTTTCCTACATATCTCAGGCTATATGAGAATTCAGGTCACTTGTAGTTCGGTACGCTTGATTTAACGCATGATTCTGAAAGAATTCACAAGTCATCCCGATATCAAATTATGGGGGTACCAGAATGCTCGAGAATAAGATTTCAAAGTGGATGTTGGAACACAGTCGAGTTTTCAACACTGGTCCTGCCTATATATCCTTAAACATTAGAAATCAAGTTGATTGTAGTTCGACTCGATCGGTTGAAAAGGAAATCTATTATGCAAGATAACCTTTAGTTCTGGAAAAGTGACAAAGTAAGTCGAGTATGAAAATGAGGCTTGCAACCTCTTAGCCATGAATGTGGACCTTTTCACATCCATAAGTAAGAACTTACACGGACATAATCTCCAAAGCTCTTGGTGCATTGTCACTTGGATTGGAAAGTTGCCTCCGGCGAAAACCAAAACCTTCCGGATGCGAAACTGAAACCGATAAGCCTAAAGAAAAACCCACATGCCTTCTGATAGGGGTGTGATTTGATTGTGGTGGAAGTCGCCCCTCAGCTCGCGTCCTAAGAGTTTGGCACCCCTCTCTAGACTATGTCCCAGTTTGCTGCTAAGAAAAAGTTCAACGTTGTGCTGCATCCTTTTTTATGTCGTCCGCACCTGTGGTTCGTTCTGGAGAATTCATCCTTTCGGATGCTCTCTACAAGAATTGAGATAAAACTCATTAGCATAAACAACGCAATTCAAATGAAAGATAGTGTCTTTTACCATGTCGACACTTAATTGTTCTCCTTGAACATTTGACGTCAACTCTATCGGGTTTGACGTGAAGCAAATAAAGTTTGTGTCTCATATTTGCAACATAATCTTTAATGTACTCTTCCTTTGATGCCAAAGTAATAAAATAGATTAATGTAATATGTTGATAGTTCTCTTGATGTCGTCTTTGCAAAGAAAATGATGCAGTCGATATCGATCTTCATTTGATGGGCGAATATTTCTCGCGATGCATGAATCTTTTTTCCCACGGCGCATTAATCTTCTCTTGCGATGCATGAATCTCTTTCCCACGATGCATGACTCCTCTTGCTATGCATGACCTCTTTCTCTTTCTATGCATGATTTCTCTGCGATGCATGACTCTTATTGCTATGCATGACCTTTTTCTCTTGCTATGCATGACTTCTCTACGATGCATGACTTTTTTCTCTTGTTATGCATGACTTCTCTGCGATACATGACTTCTTTCTCTTGCAATGCACCATCTTTTCTCGTGATGCATGAATCCTTTTTTCTTGCAATGCTTGATCTTTTCCCCCGATGCATGACTTCTTTCTCTTGCAATGCACGATCTTTTCCCACGATGCATGAATCATTTTCTCTTGCAATGCATGATATTTTCCCGCAATGCATGAATCTTCTCTCGCGATGCATGATCATTTTTTCTGATGATGCCATCCCTGTTACCGAACGAAGATAATGTTTCACCGGAGGTGATCTTCTGGGTATCTCCTGGGTGGCGGTATCGCCTCAATTAGCGATTCGATAAAAATTGGCCCTCAGAGTAATGATATCATCTCATTTGACAATACGACACAAATGACTCTTTGGGTAGTAATATTATCATGTCCGATAATAAGATGCAAATAATGTCTTCCAAGTATTTTTAGTTGATGGAAAACAATAAAATTTCTTTCTTTAGGGTTTTAATTTGTTCAATCTCTGAACCTCATTGCAAGTTCATTATGGACCTCTCCTTGTTGAGAATTGAATGAAATAATGCTACTCATATTCCCAAATCTTTGATATAGGAAACATAAAATATTTTCTGCATCCACAGAAAAATTATTAATTTTGGGGAGTTCCTTGCCCTTTCAACTTCTCCATATTTATTGAATGGAGGAATATGTTGATCTTGAGGCGAGCTTATAGACCTGCATCCAAAGAAAAATTGTTAGTCTAAAAACAAACTGATCTGTGTCGATATCTTTGATTGTCCACTCCTTGTTTTGCTATCTCCGATTGATTTCTCCGATCTCCCGCTTCTTGATAGATAAGATAAAATATTTTTATGCCAAAAATAATTGAAACACGAAAGAAAAGCTTTGAGAAAAATAGATTTTTAGAAAGTAATGTTTGGAAAATGTCACTGACAAATGTCATGTCATTTCAAGCCTTAGCGAACGTATTTGAAGTTGATGCCTCGAAGTCTATCCGATTAGTTGTTTGGGAAATATTCAGAGTCGCTCTAAACTGCCGATAAACCTTGTTGAAACTTTGAGGCTATCCTCAAAATTTCTGTCCCAGTTAACTGTCTTGGCTTATCTTTAACCGTTGGTGAGTAAATCACAGAATTTTTGAGATCGTCTCAAAAATTTTGTCCCGATTGAAAATCCTAAAGTAACTTTAGTCTTGACTTGTTGGAGAAAAGTAACTTCTGTCCCAGTTTCTATTGTAAATAAAAATAGAAATCTTATGGGAGGTATGAACGAACCCTTGTGGCGCCTACGTATTCTGTTGAGGCAGGAATCAGGTCAAACATAGTTCCTCCCTCGAGGATTAACAGAAATAAGAAATTTACAAATAAATCGACTGAGGCTGACATAGGTCGCCTACGTATCTCATTCTTGAGAATTCAGGTCGAACATAGTTCAAATACAAGGAAAATATTAAAAGAGGATAAAGGGGTGACCGAGGCCGACATAGGCCGCCTACGTATCTCATTCTTGATAATTCAAGTCAGACGTAGTTCGTTACAAGAAGGATAAGATTTAAACCACGCGATTACAAGCAAATAGAATGATTACAAGGAAATGACAAAAAAAATACAAACTGAAACTTCACACATAGTATCTCTTGACAGCATCTGTGTTGATTGGTTTCGGCCATTCGGTGCCATCCATCTCCGACAGGATCAAGGCACCTCCAGATAACACTTTGTGAACCATGTAGGGTCCTTGCCAATTTGGTGCAAATTTCCCTTTGTACTCAACTTGATGAGGGAAAACGTGTTTGAGAACCAACTGACCAACCTCAAACATTCTGGCTCTTACCTTTTTGTGGAAAGCACGAATCATTCTCTGTCTATAAAGTTGACCATGACAAACAGCAACCATTATCTTCTCATCAATCAATGTTAGCTCATCAATCCACTTGCGAATCCAATCAGCATCACTCAATTCAGCTTCTTAGATGATTCTTAATGAAAGTATCTCAACTTCGGCAGATATAACGGCTTCTGTTCCATATACTAACAAGTATGAAGTAGCTCCGATTAACGTTCTGACAATCGTTCTATATCCCAAAAAAGCATATAACAACATCTCGTGCCAACCTCTATGATTGTCAATCATCTTCCTCAGAATCTTTTTTATGTACTTGTTGGTGGCTTCTACGGCTCCATTCATTTGGGGACGATAAGCAGTTGAGTTTTAGTGAGTAATTTAAATTGTTCACATATCTCTCTCATTAAATGACTATTGAAATTCGCTTCATTATCAGTAATAATAGACTCTGGTACACCGAACCTACATATCAAATTGTTACAAACAAAATCAGTTACAAGTTTCTTGGTTACCGATTTGTACGAAGCTGCTTCTACCCACTTGGTGAAGTAGTCAATGGTAACCAAAATGAATTTGTGTCCGTTAGAGGCGGCTGGCTCTATTGGACCAATGAGATCCATGCCCCAAGCTACAAACGACCAAGGTGAACTCATTACATTGAATCCGTGGGGAAGCACTCGAATCAAATTGCCATGCACCTGACATTTGTGACATTTCTGCACAAAACTTGCAACAATCATGTTCCATAGTCATCCAAAAATAACCGGCTCGAAGGATCTGCCTTGCCAAAGTGAGGCCATTCATGTGAGTACCACAAACTCCGGCATGTATTTGTTCCAGAAGCTTTACAGCTTCATTAGCATCAACACATCTGAGAAGACCTAAATCTGGAGTCCTCCTGTAAAGGGTTTCCCCACTTGCAAAGAAATTGAGGGTCATACGGCGTATCGACTTCTTCTGGTTGAACGTTACATTCTCCGGATAAGTCCTGGTCTCTAAATACTTCTTGATGTCAAAATACCAAGGCTAACCATCTGGTTCCGCTTCAACATGTGAACAATGGACAGGCTGCTCTTTTACCTCTATATCCACTAGATCAATATAACTTGTATCTGGATGCTTAATCATTGACGCGATGGTGGCAAGAGCATTGACCAACTCATTCTGTGTCCTGGGAGTGTGCCTGAACTCAATCTTGCGAAATCTCTTACACAACTTCCGTATATAGTGCACATACGGTGTGATCTTTGGATTTTTCACAGCCCATTCTCCTTGGACCTGATGAATTAGCAAATCTGAATCTCCAATAACCAGCAACTTGTGAACATTCATGTCGATGGCCATTTTTAAACCGAGGATGCAAGTTTTATACTCAGTCATGTTGTTCGTGCAATTAAATCAGAGTTTAGCCGCCATAGGATAATATTGACTAGATTCTGACACTAAGACTGCTCTGATACCTTTCCCTTGGTGATTTGCCGCTCCATCAAAGAATACTCTCCAACCGGGGTAGGCTTTAGAAATATCTTCTACCACAAATGAAACTTCCTCGTCGGGAAAATAAGTCTTAAGCGGTTCATACTCCTCATCAACTAGATTTTTCGCAAGATGATCAGCTAAGGCTTGTGCTTTTATCGCCTTTTGAGTCGCATACACAATGTCAAACTCAATCAAAAGCATTTGTCATTTAGCCAACTTTCCGGTCGGCATTGCTTTCTGGAAAATATACTTCAACGGGTCCATCCTGGAAATAACGTATATGGTATAAGAAGACAAATAATGTCTCAACTTCTGATCAATCCATGTCAAAGTACAACATGTTCTCTCTAAAAGAGTGTAACGAGCCTCATATGGAGTGGATTTCTTGCTCAAGTAATAAATGGCTCGCTCCTTCTTCCCTGTTTCATCATGTTGACCAAGCATGCATCCCAATGCATTATCTGAGACCGACAAATGTAGCAATAATGGACTCCCTTCTCGCAGAGGGACCAACACCGGTGGATTGGACAAATAGTTTTTGATGGCATCAAAAGCAGTTTGAGATTCTCCGGTCCACTTGGTCGAGGCATTTGTTTCAATAACTTAAAGATGGGCTCACACACCACGGTGGATTGAGCTAAGAACCGGCTTTAGCTTCCGGGACTATATTTTAGCTTCCCCAATCTGATCTTTTGCCAAGGACAACTCAAGAGAATGTTGGGTTGATTAACCCAACACAATGCAAAAGGGGGAGTCCGATGGACTCATACAAGAGAATTGCACATGGAAAAAAAAAACACAAAGATTAGGGAGGAAATAAACATAAACCAACACTGCTATGGCATAAAGAGAAGATAATAAAAATAAAAATATATACACCAAAGATCTTAACATAGAGAAGTATAATCAAAGCAAATTACTATAGTGTTTGGACCGAATCAAATCCTTTATGTTTCACAAAGTGCACAATGGACTTAACATTACAAATGGCCACAAATTTAACAAATTTAGGAATCCTTTTAGAGTAAGCAAAATTAACTAGACATTAATTATTAAAGAGTGATAAAAGAACTTTAAAAAAAAAAAACACTCAACATTAGGTAAAAGAACTTTTTAAAGAAAACAACACAAGTTTACCATTTGCATAAATTAAATACTCTCAACTTGGATAAGAAATATTATGACAGTTAGACTACTGGCAAACCTATTCACAAAAAAAAAAAAAATCTTTAGTCATATCTTTAGAACCTCGATACTTATGGAAGGTCTAAAGAACAAAGAAACAATTACTTGAAAAATTAACTTTAAAAGTCATGATTGACTATGGATGAGCAGTCACTAGACTCAAGTTAAGAAATAATCGACTCAACGAAGATAGACACACGCGGGACAAGAGTGAAGGAAGAAAAGTCGAACTCTAAATTCCATGACCCGATTTACATTTCAGATTCTTAAAAAAAAAAGTAGCTTAAGAATAGGAGACTAGAACCACAAAAAAATGAAATTAGCTTTCGACTAACTGCCAGCACTCTCAAAAGATATATGGCCTAATTAACAGTAAGCAAATGACAGCCAAATACATCCACACCATCATCTAGAATTAAGCTTATTTCAATGAAAGAGATGGGAGCTCAAACAAGAAACTCATACACTAAGGAACCAAGATTACGATAAATAGGACTGAGGAAAAAATTAAAAGAATGCGTCTCGAGTCATCACATGCCAACGTCATGCCGGGAATATAACAAACCCAAGTATTCAAACCAAACTAAAAGCTACGACAAGCTATAAACCCACACATGAAATTTCAAAGAAAATAGTCATTGCACAGTAATAAACAACACATGATTTGCTAATACGAAATAAGAGGTAAGAATGAGAATGTTACCTATTCGGGGGCAGCGACTAGAACAGGATGAGCTGGAACGACGACCTTCACCACGCGAAATCCAAACACGAACAATAGCCAAGAAGTTTGGGCAAGAATGTCAAACCCAAAACACAAAAAAAAAACCTTCTCTGTTTTCCTTGAAATATATTTAGTAGGTATTAATTATTTTTTTATGCCCTTGGTAAAAATTTATCAACTCTAAAAATCTCCCCCCTTTGATACTGAAACAGTAAAGAATTATATAGAAGGGAGCTAGGGTTTGATTTCGAGGGGGAAAGGGTGGAAATCCAGATAGAAAGGTCCCCATTCGAAATTCAAATCCTCAAAAATCTTACACCATTAAGGGAAAACAAACTTTTTCTGAAACTTTCAAACCATTCCGGAAAAGGTAAGGAGGAATGGACGTTTGGGATCGATTCAACATCCTTGGCGAGCTACGTGGCATGATCCTACAGCTGCAAGGACGATCCTTTGCTGGGAATGGCGCTGGAATCGCTGGGTCTGGAAAGGGGGAAGACGCAGGGTACTGTATTGTTTGTTGGGTGTCTTTTGTGAAGGAAATGGGGAGTGGGCCGGGTCAAGGGAATCTGGGAATGGGCTGGGACTTAAGGAAATTAAGGGTGGGCTTGCTGGGATTGGAAAAGGAGAGGCTGGGCTGCTGCTGGAATTGTTTTGGAAAGGGATTAGGAATTAAAAGTGGGCTGCTGAAATTGTAAAAGGCCCAAAAGTTTGGTTTCCTTAGAATGGGTTTAGATGGAGCTAAAAGATTGGCTAGATTTGTGATAGGAAAAAGACCTGTGGATTAAAGATGTAACCCAATTGAATTGATATGAACGAAATTGATTAACAATTAAAAAAAATGAATTAATATTAATTAATTAACAAGTTTCTTAATCTCAACGAAATAAAATAATTAACTTAATTATAAACTAATTATTTCAAAATATATAAACTATTATATAACTAAACTAGCTAACCAAATATTTAAGTAAATTAAATATTCTTGAGACGATTTTCGAATGTTCATAAAATATATTAATTATATATATGAATGTGTAAAATGTAAGTATTGTCTAAAAGTTATAATAAGTGACATAATTTAGTTAAAATAACTCGCAAACTATTTTCGAAATTTATAAAACTAATTATTTTAGATCGTTTAAAAATAGAAGAAGGTCGATGATTAATTTATATTGGGGAGGGTCAAAATTGGGTGTCAACACCCCCGACGAAATCCACAAGCTATCCTTGACGTAATCGACGAATCTTGGACGTTCTTCTCCTTTCTCCTCTTTTCTCCTGTTCTTCAAGCCCTAGTGTAAAATTCACTTTTCTAAACTGACTAAAATTTGACTTTACCCCAATTAAACTCCTAAAAACGAATTAGGATAATTAGGTAAGGAAAAGACTAAATTACCCTTCCAAAATCCGGATTAGACTTTTCTTAATCCAACAACCCAACTTCCAAAGGGCATAACTTACTCATACAAACTCGGAATCGTGCAAACTCGGCGGCGTTGGAAAGATCTTGAAAGATCTTTCCAATCATATCTGCAAGTACACCTAACTTATCCTAAGCTAGGAGTTATGGTTGTTTGAAGTTGACCAAAACTCAACTTTTTCTAACTTAAACAAATTTTCCAGATTTCCGTTCTTTCCAAAAATTACTATTTCCACTTATTAGCTTCTTCCTAGTTATTTCAAATTGCGAGATGTTACACACGTTTACAACTTCTTTAGGCTAAGTAATATAGTTGCAATAATTCAAACTACAACTTATCAAACTGCAACAAAATGTCCCATCTGGACGCTGTAGAATCAAACTGCAACAAACTCCAAAATTCTTCATTAGTAGACAGAACAACAAACTACATCATCTTGACACTTTTTCTAAACATTAAAATCAACTTCATTTTTCAACTCTAAAGCAGAATTTTGTCATTACAATAATAAAACGTCACAAAACTAACACGATTTGATAATACTAACTTAACACAAACAATAGCACAACACTACATCATCTTGGCAGCTACAAAATCAATAATAATAGCCCAAGAAACTGCAATCAAATTTATCAATTGATGCACTTTCAACTCTAACTTCAAAACTTTATCATTCAAGCCAGAACCTTTCTTTAAATTTGAACTCTCAATACCATCCATCAACTCCAAATTTGACATTTTATCCTTCAAGGCATAAACTTTCTTTAAATCAAAAATTTCAATTGTATTCATATCATTCAACTCAGACATTTCATTAGTAATCATATCCTTCAAATAAGAATCCTCAATGTCACTCATATCCTCCACAATCTTCTTCAAACAATTTCTTTCTTTTCGAATTGAATCAAACTCAACTTTTTTATTATGAATCATGGTTGACAGGTGACAAGAAAGTTTGTCATCGATTTAATTTCAATAACCACAGGAAATTGACCTAAGACGACGACATTTGTAGAATTAGTGTACACCATTCTCAACCATTATAGTAGTAAAATGTCTTGCCATAAATTCACACTTACATGTACGGAATTGAAGAAACTGACATTTTAATTAAAAAAAACAATGAAAATGAGAAGATATTGAAAACTAATCTTTTAAACCTAGGAAGAAAATTGTTTTAAAGAAAAAAAATGTTGGATAAATTGGGAACGAAGGGTGAAGATTTTTTTTAATAGATGGGTAATTGTAAATAGGGTGGGTTTAGTTAATAATGAGTGGGTAATTGGTGGGTTTATAAATTATATCAAATAGTTAAATTGCTTTAAATGATAGTCTGTTAAAGAAGTGGTCAAAATTGGGCCCAAAGGTGGCTGAGAAGGGTATTTGGAAGCCAATAGGTGGATGGGGGTGATTTTGTACCATTTTCAATACTTCGAGGTATTTTAGTTCTTTCTTCGAAGAAATTAAACCTTGAACACTGAAAATTAACAGGAAGTTAGAAAGTTCTTTTTTTTTAGGTTAATTTTGTTCAAGAGAGAAGATGATATTTTTTTCAAAAAAAATCAATGGCTCTTTTGAAAGAATTGGAGAAAATAGTGTATTTAAGGAGGAAGTAATTAAATATAATAGAGAAAAAAATTGACATGTAACACTTTCTAATTCATTTTTAAAAGTAAGTTTCTCATTCACACGCGTGTTATTTATGTGAAAACAACCATAGGGAGAAAACGAATCAAAATATTCTATTTACAAAAGTTATTTAATGTTTTCGTACGGTAATAAAATATCTACAAAATTAAAATATTTTTTTGAAAATTTGAGACAAATTTGACTCTTCATATTAGGCCCGCCCAATAAGTCGTACTACCTAGACAAAACCGATCCATATTATCTCAAAGCCCGAAAATAATTCAATTCAAACTCATAGAACACAGTAAGAAGTGACCGTTGGGCGAAACACACAAACCAGATGCCGACGAACAATCTGAAGAACACCGCCGGAAAATCTACGGCTAGATTCAAATCCACAAGAAAACCACTACGAGATGTTTCTAATGCAAACATGGTAAAGCCATTAGCAACTTCGTTCAAATCCAAGAAGCTCTACGCAAGGGAAAACGACGACGTAGAATCAGTTGCCGGTGAAAATGTCATCGATCGTCTCCTTCTCATTCGCTCCGATTTCTCCTCCGTCATTCACCAGGTAAGAGTAATTTTCGCTCAAAAATAGTTCGAGAAGTATTCGATTACAGCCTTTGAAGATAAATTATACAGCATTAGAATGAAATGGATTCTAATAAGAGTGGAATGGATGTAGAAGTTCTTTACAGGCACAGCCAATCGAAATAGTTTTGGGGGATTTACATGATTTATATAGACAATCTATATGTTTTTGGGAAATGGCCTCGTAAGGTCTGCATACACTCTACCCCTACTCCGACCTCACTTGGGTAATTTCACTGGGTATGTTGCTGTTGTTATATGACCAACCAAATGAGGATTTCAGTGCTGGATAGTTAATTAATTGGTTTGCTTATTAGTGCATATTGCTTTGTTGCACTGTCAGAGATTATTCGTGTCACTTATTATAAGTAGTGCAGTTGCAATTTTACACCATTTTGGATACTTCTCAGTGCAACTGAGAGAGCTTTTGATCATTTCTGCATTGTCTGTGAGTTTTATATTCTTGTAAAACAGGATTTGCTGCATTTTTTTTATTTTGGTTTGGTTTGGGGTTGGAGGAGAAAGAGGTATCCAGTAGTTCAAATTGGTTATTAGTAATTGGTGTCTTTGCACTCGGCTGTTGAGTGTTTCTGCCTGCTGTTACTGCTTCCATGGATGAATCTACAAATGAACGGAAACTGTACGTCTGAGCAGAGGTAGCTTCTTAGCTGTGAACACAATCCTAGATAAAGTCATGTGAAGAGATGGATTATGTAGCTATTTTTTGGTACTTGGATAAGGTTGTCTCCTTTAGGAAATTCAAAGATCTACATAGGCAGTCCCAGTTAGTTGGAATTAAGTGATAGTCATGTTAGTATGTTTCATAAGATCCAACATTTGGTAGGAGTCTTTGAGTCTTAATAGAGACTTATATGCATGCCATTAGAAAAATGTAGAGAACTTCGAGTGCTAACTAACTTATAAAATATTGGGAGGATTCAAATAGCCGACCCCAATTTGCTTGGAATTGAAACGTAATTGTTATTGATGTTCTTTGGGAAGTTCATAGGGTTACCCCAGAATAAGATGATGAGCATCAGTTGTTGGCCCTAGTACTCTGGTAAATGGAGCAGAACTGAAGGCCTCTGTGAAAAAGTTGGACCTGCATGCTTCCTTTTTCATCCCTTTTTCCATAATCATCATCAGCCTGCGCTCAATCTCCTTTGATATTGCTGAGAATTAGGAGTTTTACTTTCAGTCATCTTTGCCTGACATATATAAGCATTTAGAATAATGACAAGGCATCCAGATATCTATATATTTATCACAGTAACTCTCACATAAACTACATCTTGTATTCTCAAGTTACTTTAAACTCAGAAAAGCATATTTACATCTTGCTCGAACTGTAACAGATACCAATACCAAACTTTTGAAGTTTGTTTTCCCTGTATCAACTTCAATGTTTTCATAAAGAGGTTAATCTCATCTTTTTTTTACATGATCACAACTGCAGATTGATGAACTTGTTCAAGTGCTCAAACTAGGGGGCAAGAAGAGTGGGAAGGAAATTGAATCCTTCACACATGTCTTGTCTGAAATGCAAGCTTCTTTGAAGGTTCTCTTTTTGTGTCATATTCTCTACTCCTATATTAGAGTCTTCCATTACACCGTATTTTACATGTATTTTATGTTGGCAAATTGCAGCCATGGGTTCCCAAATTTCAGAAAGCCCTTTCTGATCTATCCACGAGGCCCGAACATCCATCTGAACAGTCACTAATTAGTGAGGCAGTTCCCGTGGTAGCTGATAATTCAAGTGATGCTGTTAATAGCCCTGACCAATCCAAGTGGGATTCACTAGTTTCCCCATCACCCCTTGTGTCCTGGCGGGCAGGCTGTACGACTGAGGGTGGCAGACAACTTTTTCTGCTCACACCTTTACCTTTTCGCAAAGTGCTCTCATCCAAATGCCAAGGATCCTCTAAAACGGTTGACAACTACACATCAGACACGAATGACCAGCAACACCCTCTTTTTGATATTAGGGGAGATAAGGAAGATTGTTTGCTTGAGAATACAAAATCTATGGCTAGTCAACCACCATCCCTTTCTGATGTAACTGAGGAGATGGACATACCACCATCCCTTTCTGATGTAACCAGGGAGAGGGACATATTGCGTGTGAATGATGAAGTGAAGTCAATTCTGAATAAAGTTTCTGCTCATGATATGACCATCAACGAGGTCCCTCAGGAAAGAGATCTTATTTCGCCTGTAAAACTTTCACAAATTGACAGTTCGTTGCTAGTAATGACTCCATGCTTGAAAATGTCACCGCCGAAGACCTGTGTACTGCTTGAACCTTCATCAGAATACAACTGTCGGGACAAGCATGGGGCTTATAAAATGACACCGTTTCCTGTTTCACGTCATTTTTCTAGCATGTCTGAAGATTCAGAATCATCCAGCTCCGAAGCTGCTGAACATTTGACAATGAAGTATCCTGAACTATTTGGAATCAAATTAAGTCAAAACTTGACAAACGGAGGGAAGGTGGCCGATGATGAATCACCAGACTTTCTATTTTCACCACCCAAAACTTGTGTACTGATGGAGCTACCTGTGGAAGAACCGTTGACTAATGCAGCTGGTGAGTACCCACTGCCAAAATATACACGATATTCAACGATATTGAAGATCTTTCTTTTCTGAATGCAATCAAGATGTTTCCATTTGGTTTTCATTAACATGATCATTCTGATATTTATTGGTCTTTCTTTCTTTTGAGAACAGAAACTGGTGGCAACTTAGATATAGTTGAAAGAACTCCCATGATGACAGAATCGAAGAGCATTCTTGTAATGGGAAAGCATCCTGGTGAGAACACTTTGAAGAAAGAACTGTGGATGAAATTTGAAGCCGCGTCAAGTGATGGCATCTGTTTTAATCCCTCTACTATCCACGAAACTATCCAGAAAGATTTCCTTGAGAGATTGGAAGAGGTTTCTGCTGATGAGGCAACTGCAGAGGAGGAGGGGGCCTAAGATGGTAGAGATCATCACCCCCCAGATGTGCCGGAGTATGCAGGGAAGAGGGATTCAGAAGACAAAAGAATGGAACTGTGTATCTTAAGGTAAATTTGAAACTTGTATTAACTTTCCCTATACCACCTCCTTCCCTCCTCTTTTGTGAAGTAAAGGAGAACATAGCAACAAAGGACTTCAAATATGGTCCAAGTGCAATTTTTTGTAATTTTCGAATGAAAACTTTGAAGTTCTTCCCTCCTCTTTTGTGAAGTAAAGATGAACATAGCAACAAAGGACTTCAAATATTCTAAGTGCAATTTTTTGTAATTTTCGAATGAAAATTTTGAAGTTCTTTAGTAGGCGTTTGGACAATATATGAATGGATGTTTAAAAAAAAAAGCTTGTGGAAGTTCGAACTAGGCATTTGGATCATGCTTCCAAATTAATAATTTACATCCTAATCTCTTGATTTGTTTTACAAAACAATAAAAAACACTTGTATTTTATAAATTATCCATGAAGACAAAACTGCAAATAAAAAAGACATGGTGCAAAATATAAAGATATCTAGTATTCCTTCGACTCAATTAAAATAATGTAACATTTGACTGAATACAAAATTTAAAAATGATTTTTTTCTGCAATATGTCTAAATTATCTTTAAGATAAATAAAATTTTAAATAGAAAAGTATATCTTTGTGGAATATTTTGTCAAATAAGTGGGACTCAACATGATTAAGAAATTGATAGTATTTTTATTTAAATAGGTCACATAAATTAGAACAAAGAGAATATTAAAAGATTATATCCAAACTATCTCCCTCAAAGCCACTATGTCGTTTGGTTGGGAACAACTTATCCCAGGATTAGTTATCCTGAGTTAGCTATCCTGAGATAACTTATCTCACCATGTATATGGAATAACTTATCCCATCACTATGATATAAATGGTGGGATAAGTTATCTCAAACATGGCAACCAAACAAGATACATAAATTTTATCCCATCACTATTTTCTTATGTCATCACACCAAACGTAAACAAGCTAAAGCAATAACCAAATCAATAACGTTTTAATTATTGATTTTTAGTTTTTATCGATTTGATTTAAACCAATAAGCAAACGCTCCTCTATTTTATTTTTAAAATTTTCATTTGTTCATATGTATACACTATTTGATACTTACTAAATAAATTTACGTGGCACAATGGCAAGTCATGTCTCAACATTAGTTGCTTATACTCAAAAGTCATAACAATTTCATATTTTAAGGAGGCCCAAAAGTCTTAATTTACATCTATTGAATAACCATAATAGTAACAACGCTCAATTCTCTCTTAGAAACGATATAAATGAATACATCCATCAAGTCATTTTCTAAGAAGAAATATGTAAGTATTGGTTAACTAGCAAACTTGAAGGAAAATAGGAATTTATAATTTGTTTGAAAAGCCACAAGGGAATTATAAATGAGCATAATTAAATGTAATTAGACAGTTTATCATGATTGTTTGATCAGTAATTACAAAGTTGAAAGAAATTGAGTCTAATTGAAATTGTGTAATTTACACTCTCCAATTGATGTTGAGAATTGGGAGTAAACAAGGTTGATTTTATTTTTTAATTAATTTTTTTTTAATTTGTGTTAAAACTTTAAAGTTATTATTGTATGCATAATTAATTAGGAATAAATGGGTTATCGATTTAACTATCAACAAAAACTTAAAATAAAAAATTGAATTAATTAATCAATTAAAAGAATTTACAAAAGCCTTTAAAAATAGTTAATTCAATAAATATCGATAAATTAACAACATTTTATATATAATTTATATAATTGATTTTTACGCACCTCAATTAAAAATAATTATATCAAAAATTATTATTTTATTTATTATTTTTAACAAATATATCAAATCAAACATCAACAAACCTATTGTTTTGATTTTCTAGATATACTATGCACATATTTTTTTACATATATCTGAGCACCAGCGTTGATTTAAAGCTTCAACTAAACTTTGCGAAGATAGAGAGTGAGTTGATTATGTCGTAGTTCAACTTATCTCCATTTGTATATACAGTAAAACCTCTATAAATTAATATAGGTGGGATCATGAAATTTTATTATTTTATAGAGATATTATTTAATCGATAAATTAATATTTATTAATTGAAAGAATGGTTTGACATTTAATGAAGGTTAATTTTGATTATATCAAAATCATTGTATCTTGCTAATTTATGTATCATATTTATTGATTTCACATTTAAAAAAAATTATACATAAAATACAACGAATACATCAAAATCATTATATTTTACTAATTTATGTATCATATTTATTGAATTGTCACTATCGTGCAAACAAAAGAGCATTAATGACAAATGTGGTTTTTGATGAATATATTCGTTGGTTTGACCACAAAATGCATAATAGACGAGTTTTGCTTATGGTAGATAATTGTCCATCCCATAATAGAAATATTGAAGGACTACAAAATGTTGAATTGTTTTTCTTGCCACCCAACATGACATCCAAAATTCAACCTTGTGATGTTGGGATACTAAGAACTTTCAAGATGTATTATCGTAACAAATTTTATCGTAGCATATTAGAAGGCTATGAAGTGGGACAAACTGATCCAACAAAGATTTTTTCTTTTTTTTGATCTAGCAAAAATTAATGCTTTGGATGCTATCAATTTTGCAATCCCTGCTTGGACAACAAATGTTCAGCAAGAGACAATAGCAAATAGTTTTGGACACTATAAAATTCGTTCGGGGGATGTAATCTCAAAGAATTTGAACGAACCCACTTGTGAAAACGTCATTCATAAACTTGAAGTCATGATTAATGATCTCGGTTACCACAATAAAATGGATGTCAATAACCTGTTGGATTATCCGGGTGAAAGTGATACATGTTCAAAGGTTCAGAGCTTAGAAGAAATTATGGATACCATCGAAAAAAGCAATGTTGATGATGAAGTTGAAGATGATACTATACTTTTGGAGCCAGTTACGCGTAAGGAAACACGTATCGCATCTAGAACTCTTCACAATTTTATGGTGCAATTCGAAAAGACAATATTGGAGCTCTTGGATGCAATAAGAAAAGTTAGAGATGAGCTTCAACTAAATTTAAATTTAAAAAAAAAACAAAACACAATTGAATCATATTTTACTAAATTGTCTTAGATATATTTGTACTTTTAAAGAATTATTAATTTATGATATTAATGGGACCATATATTTATATAGGGGTCTTCTAGAGATATATTATCTTATTATCTTATCGAAATTGGTGATTTTTTCCATTTGCCCAAGTCGGGATCGGAAAAAAATATTACTTTAGAGAGATTATTAATTTACCGAGTATTAATTTATAGAGGTTTTACTGTAGTTTTAGCTAGTCTTTTGTATTCGAGACAAGTATGTACCTATTTAGTTTAGTTTGTAGCTTGTACTTGTTTTAACAATTTTGTACCTTCGTCCACCAGGTCNAAACTACATACAAAATAAAAAGAAAGCTATTCCAACAAAAGAATACATAAAGTTAAAATGAACTTTAAGAATTCTAACATCTTAAGCATATTGAGGCAAACATTTTAATTTAATGTCATTTCTCTCCAAAGAAAGAAAGACATTGAATATTTTAATTTAATGTAAAATTGAATTTTTTGGGGTTATGAATATAAAAGGTTTGAAAGTTATGAATATTATTAATACTAATTAAAAGTATAATTTATGAAGATGAAGAAGTGTGAGTTATGAAAATAACTTTTAAAAATAATATCATTGAGAAAAATTCAAAAAAGGAGAAAAAAGAAAAATGACAATGAAGGTCATAGAGAACGCCACATCACCGTTTAAAGTAGCTCTACTGATAATTGTGAAGAAAGCATATTAATGGATTAAAAATCAAAAAGAGGTAATTAAACCCTAAAATATTATAAAGACATCTATAAAATTTGGTTGAAGCTCAAAATCTATTAGTGTCATATAAATTAGGATAAAAGGAAATAACATATATTATTTGAAATAACATAAAACGTACTACAAATCACACAATAATTAGCAACTTCAAAATTTAAAGGACATACAAAAAATTTAATCAACTCTCAAAATTCTACTAATGTCACATAGTTTGGGATAGAAAAAGTAACATATACGTAAAATGTACTATAACTCATAATAATTAAATAACTTCAAAATCTAAAAGACATATACAAAATTTGCTTGACTTTCGAAATTCTATCAATAACACATAAATTGGGACAAAGAGAATATTGAAAATTATATATAAAGTATTATTAACCACAATAATCAACAACTTAAAATTTAAAGAACATACAAAAAAATTGTTTGATCGTTAAAATTTTATTAATGTCACATAAATTAAAATAAAAAATAAAAATATATGTTGGGCTCGTGCTAGCACGGGCTACTGTAACTAGTATTTATATAGGGGTCTTCTAGAGATATATTATCTTATTATCTTATCGAAATTGGTGATTTTTTCCATTGGCCCAAGTCGGGATCGGAGAAAAATATTACTTTAGAGAGATTATTATTTTTCCGAGTATTAATTTATAAAGGTTTTACTGTAGTTTTAGCTAGTCTTTTGTATTCGAGACAAGTATGTACCTATTTAGTTTAGTTTGTAGCTTGTACTTGTTTTAACAATTTTGTACCTTCGTCCACCAGGTCGTGGGATTGGATCTTGTACTTGTATATATTTGTCTCATTTCCTTCTTTCCACAGTGTGTTTCTTTTTATTGTTATTATCTTCTCATTGGTCGTTGATTCCCGATAAGCTTGTTTCTCGTGGTTTCAGGATATGGGGTAGACTTACTTATTCGTGAGTTACAATAGGTGTCATCATGACTCGAGTTTCCGGATCATTACATCAAGTAGGGTACTTAACAAGACATCTTGGATTCGAGCATGGGTATGGAAAAAATTCTATTAGGAGCACTATCTCAAATAGACCCTACATATTGTAATACGTAATTCAAATTTATTCGATATTTCAATATGAACTCCAAACACGCTAATGAAAAATAAAATAAAGTAGAGTAGGGAGAAAACAAAAGAGAAAAAGGAAAACATAAGCAAGTTTCCTTTTTTTCTCTCTCTTGTTATTGTACACTCCCATCCACAAACTAAAGTCTTTTCCTCTTTTATCTCCCTCCTTCTCCACCTTATTATTCGCATATTCTTATCCACCATTTATAAACCTTTCTCCTTCAAAACCAACAACAACAAAAAAAACTTACTCCTAATCATAAATTAATATTAATTAAATCTTATCCATTTACTCGCCGAGTCAATCATCATGACTCGGCGGTGTTCCCATTGCAACAACAATGGCCACAATTCCCGGACTTGTCCTACCAGAGGTGGCGTCACCGGCGGTGTCGGTGGTGGTAGCTCCGGCGGCGGAGGTGTGCGGTTGTTTGGTGTTAGGCTTACGGATGGGTCGATCATGAAGAAAAGTGCGAGCATGGGAAATCTATCCTCCCTTCACTATCATTCTTCTTCTTCCGCTGCTGCTTCGCCTAATCCTGGTTCTCCTTCTTCTGATGTTCTTCGTGAATCTGTTCATTTGACTGATGGTTATCTCTCTGATGATCCTGCTCATACTTCGTGTTCTGCAAATCATAGAATTGAAAGGAAAAAAGGTTTGATGTTTTTTTTTTAATTTTGTTTTTTTTTTCAAAATTGATGAAATGTTGAAATAAATGTGATATTGAGGCTTATTTACTGCTGTTCATTTGCGAAGTATAGTTGAATTATTCCTTGGAAGCAAGATTAAAATTAGTTTAATTATGAGGAATCTTCGAAATTTTATCTTTTTTTCGGGACAAACAAATCTAGTAGCATGCCTGAATAGAGCGTATGGAATACTGTGGTGACTAGTTTGTGGTTGAGGTTTAATTGATTAGTTGATTTGCAACTTTTATGTGTTTTCCCTAATCCTAGAAAGTGGCTCTGGGAGGGTAGAGTGTAAGCAGACCTTATTCTACCTTAGAGAAGGTAGTAGAGTCTGTTTCTGATAGTCTCTTAGCTCGAGGAAAAAGATAATAATTGGATAGGCAGGATGGTTAGATTTACCTAGTGCTTGATATTGATTTTTCATCTTTAAACCCCTTCCCCTTTTCTCCCTCTTATTTTTGTCTGTTTTATAGTAGAAAATAAGAAAGTGTTTTATTTTTTTTGTTTCCATTGATTTTGTTCATTTGCAATTTTACACTTCCCTCTTTATTAACTTGGATAGGTAGGATGATTAGGTCTATGTTGTGCATGATATGTGACTGTGATGATTTTCTTTGAATACTACATAAGATTCAATACTCATATAACCGAGCCAACTTTTTTGGGAAAATTGATTGACATACACCCGCCAAACCCCTACCCCGTTCTTTCCTCCATCCTAATTTGTTTGTTTGTTTTTACAAAATGAGACTATCTTTTAAGTATTTTGCTTTCGCTTTATCTTGGGGCAGAGGGAGGGAGGTAAGAGGTTGATGTTTCAGTTTGCATCTTTGATTGGTGGTACTTAGTTGGTATTTTCTTCTCTTAAAAGTTGGTTTTAGTATTTTCTCCTTCTTTTGTTTTGGTTCTTTTTTCCCTTTTAGGTTTTTTATGCTTTTGTTTCTTCATCTTCTGTTACGTATTGCTGTTGTGCTTTATATTTGATGTATATCTTAGATGTTATGTTGTCCATGTTTGTGTCGGGGATTTTTTTGTGGTATCTTTTGTGCCTAATAATTCAACCTTGGAACTCAATCCCAAATGCTAGCTAAATAGGTGAGCGTTGTCTAAGACCATATGAGGAGAAAACAGTCCACCCCTCAACTAATGTGAGACACTCGGACACCCCACACAATAGGACTAGAAATCTAGAGCATAGACAACATAATATGAGGGCCCAACATTGTATAACCAAGAACATGAATGTGTGTGGCTCTGATAACATGTGAACAGAAGTGGTTTTTGGGTCTAACTCAATCTCAAAATCTAGTATATTAAGTGATGATTGCCTAAAACCCTATAAGAGAACCATATTTCCCTCTTCCCAACAGTTGAGTTTCCTAAGTACAAGTAGATAATTCTTCTTATGTCGATCTGGTTGATTTGTCGCATGTTTTTGCTGGTTGATTTGTTGCATGTTCTTGCTGGTTGAATTGTCTCTAAGTTAATTTTTTTGAGCAGTTTTGGGATATGGAAACTTGCATCCCATTTCTGGTGTGCTCAGTGTGAAGGTTAAGTTATGGGCTAGATACTCGCACTAGGTAATCCAATTAATATCAAATGTCCAGAATAAGTGGAGCTCTTTTTTGTTTTTGTTTTTTTGATAAAAAAATGTTTCTTGTGGAATAATTTGGTTACGGCTTGCATAATAAAAAGGGTTGGCCAGTGCATGAAATGTTGCATTCACATAAGGTCCAAAGAAGGGCCGCACCGTAAAGGAGGGGTGTAATGTAAGCAGCCTATCACGAGGCCAGAACCAGTTGTTGATTCCATGGTTCAAACCCATGACCTCTAAGTGATACAGAAAACTTTATCGTTGCTCCAAGGTTCCCCTTTTTTGGCTACGTCTTGCATATTCACTTCAATTGTCTTTCATTTTTGCACTCTATGCAACTTTGTATTTTTGAGAATTGAGCTGCCTTTCCTCTTTTGATTGGAAAATACTGTTTCTGTCAAGTTGTAAGTAACCAGTATGCCTCTTCATAGATGTCCAATAGTCCCTTTATGAATTTTTGTCAACTTATGACCAAAAAAACATTGAAGCCGTATTCATCATCTGAACATCTTGATCAATTTAATCAAATCAAAAGTTCTTATAGCATTGCCTGGAAGAGTAAAGATCAGCTGCCTTTTTGGATGTCTGATGCAGATCTTCTGTAACCTTTGTTTTGTTTCTCCTTCCTTTCAAGGCATTTCAATGCCACATCTTTATGCCACTTTTCAGTATCCTCTATTTCATGCTTCTCAATATACTGGATGATTTCAACTTACTTCATACCTTTGTCACACTCCAAATGTCAATTATATCCTAGTTAGCCATGAGAATGGATGCACCCTCTCGGTCACATTTCTTCTAGGGAATCTTAAGTAAATCAATCCTTTCATCTTTAGCTGTTGTTTTTCATTCTTAATGACTCAAATTTATCGACGGTAAATAAATGGAAATGAGAAATTTACCGCTTCCTACTACAGATATTAATGAATGTGATGATCATCGGATGTAAGATGTTTGGAGTGGTTGGGTGGAATTGATATAAAATAGTGAATTTGGTCTATAGCACTTCATACTGTTGGAAATTCATACAGTGTCAGTATGTTGCAATAGTTAATTAAAACAAATTGATGTTGGAAAATAGTTATTAATATAGCTTTGTTCTGGTGTGATTTACTGTGTTTGTGTGAAAGGGGAACTTTCTTATTCACTTGTGTGTTTACTGCATCAATGAACTAAAAGGGACCCGTTCTTGTGGTGTGGTTAATGCATTTGTGTGAAAGTGCACCTTTCTTATGCAATGTGATTTATAGTGTTATCTAGTTGGCTATCTCTTCCTACGGTTGCTGATCATAATCAAAATATTAGTCCTCCTACTGTAATTCGTGTTACATCGATGCATCTTCAAGTTGACATTTGTCTGTGATTTGGTAATGCATCTATGGAGAAGATAAACTGAAAAAATCAACATAATAAGCAGGGTGACACAAAAATGTGATCCCACCAATAGTGCTTTCAGTAATGACATGGTTGTTTCTTTAGAATAAAGTTGTATAGCAAGTCATTGATCCAATACTCTTTTCGTATAAACAGTAACGGTTTAACTTTGTTATCTCCGAGGCTTCTACAGATGAAATGATGTGCTCTTGCAATTATTTTTTAGTCCATTTATCAAATATTCTTATTTAACTCACTCTCTTATAATTGGACATAGCATGTTGCTGTTCAACTAATGATGCCATCTACCATCTTGATTTGGTGCGTGATAAGTTTCGGTCTAAAATGTAATCTTCTCAAATTCTTAGAGTTGTGCAGAGATGCATGAGAATTCATGGAATATCATCTTAAACAAAAGTTTTTGGAATAGAAAGTTTTTCTTTTCTCAATTTGTGGTTTTTGTTGGTTTTCTAAAACGGGTGGAACAACAAAAAGATTTAAACATTTTTGGAATTGTCTCTTAAGCATAGAGGGTTTAATACAAAAGATAGAGGTAGGGTGGATGAAACGGAGGCTCGCATCAGTGTCATGTGTGATAAAAAGGACATGACCTTAGATAGAAAGGTGTGAATGACACGAATTAAGGTAGAAGTGTGTCCATACTAGTAGGTAGGAGTGCTTTGTCGTGTTGCCCCTACTAGTAGTTGTAAGGCTACTTCTGTAGTTTCCTGTTCTTCAATTTCTGTTACCATTTATTATTTCATATAGTTCGTTTGTTGTATTGTTTGTTATAGTACTATTTTGTCACTATCTGTGGTTTTTGTTACTATTTATTGTCTCTTGTTCTTCCATTATGTCTTTTTCTAGACTGCTTTTGTTTTGAGCCGGGATCTATCGGAAACAACCTCTCTAGATAGAGGTAATTAGGTGTATGTACAGTCTACCCTCTCCAGACCCCACTGTGTGGGACTACATTGAGTATGTTGGTGTAGAGAGTCCTTTAAAAAGCCAACTTAAAAATAGAAAATTTGCAAAAGAAAAAATGCATAATGAAATTCAAAAATCTAAAATATCTCAACTAAATTTGTCTAACTAGATTTAAGTTTAAACAAAGACTCATCCTACAACTAAACTACTAATTGTTCTTGTAAATTTGTAGTAACAAAATCAAATATTCAACACTCCTCTACTTCAGTTGCTGCAATCTAAAAAGGTTGTTCCTCCTCAAAATTTCTGCTCAAGTAGTTTGTGCTTGTGAATTCTTTTGAGTGTTGTTGAACTTGCACACTTTTTTGTAACATGATATTCCTTCTCCTCCTCCTTTCTTTTCCGTCTTTTGGTTTTGTGCATAAAAATCATCCTTAATAATATTGTTTAGTATGAACCCTCAGGGGTTGGCCTGCTGGCAATTGACTTGAGCCTTGGGGTTTGCTCCCTTTCAAGGTCTCAAGTTCGAAACCCACTAGGTGCAAACAATTTCTGAGGGCCATCGGACTGGGTAAAACCTGAATTAACCGTGGTGCACTTGCGGGAAACTCCTTGCCGAGGGCCTGTGCACCCCCGGGATTAGTCGGGGCTCAAAGAGACTCGGACACCCGGTGCAAATCAAAAAAAAAAATAATAATAATATTGTCTTGTATGAAAGATCGTTTAATGTGCTTTAATTTGGACAACCGTAGGATTTGCAAAAACTTGTCGTGAGGATTTTTCTTCCATTATAATGTCTCATTGATCATAGGTTTCAAAGTAAGACTTGAACTTCACTGACCAATTTTGATAGTTTTCATCCGTGATTCAAAAAGATATTGATGCTTGTCTTGATTAAAATAGGTATGGATTAAAATAAGTATTGGTTGTATCCCTACATTAAAAATTGGTATTGGGCTCAAGCGTTTTAAAAATAAGCAAGAGTTAAAAAGAGGCTCGTGCGTTAAAAATAAGCACGAGTTAAAAAATGAGTTGGAAATAAGTATAGTTTAGTGGATGGAAGGTATTCTTCTTCAGTGAACTCACAGATCCACTAAAATAGGATCAATGGAAGATCTTACACCACGGGTGGGTTTTTAAAAAGGGTGGAGCAGCAAAATGATTGAAATTCTCTTAATTTTTATTAAGCATAGAGGCCTTTAAATAGTCAACTGAAAAAAAAAAACTGCAGAAATTTATAGAATAAAATTCAAAAACCTTAAATATCTCAAATAAAATTTACTTACTAATTTTTTATTTATACAGAAACTCCTCCTACAACTAACCTATTTATTATTCTAGTAAATCAACAGTAACAGAAGCAAATATTTCCCTTTCCTTTTTGGATCTCACTTTTGTTTGTTGGGATGATTTGCTAAGAGAGTTTTGTCACTAACTCCAACTTTGGGTGACAAATTTATCACCTAGGTGTGTGGAGGAAAGTTGGTTGTGAACTTATTTCTTGGATGTGTTTGTAGGCATTCCGTGGACAGAGGAAGAGCACCGACTTTTCTTGATTGGTCTACAAAAATTGGGCAAAGGAGATTGGCGGGGTATATCGCAAAACTTTGTGACGTCAAGAACTCCTACCCAAGTAGCTAGCCATGCCCAGAAGTATTTTATTCGGCAGAGTAATGCTACTCGGAGAAAGAGAAGATCCAGTCTTTTTGACATTGTTGCTGATACGGTTTGTCTTGCTTCTCAAACTTAAGCTTTGGATAATGATCATAGTGTGACCATATAGGCATTGCTGTGCACTATTGTTAAGGCCTAAAGCTACCCTTGTCCAAGCCCACCCAAATGCTTAGGCAGTTGACATGCCGTTGCAGCATGTCTACTCTTAGTTACTTGGTCATCCATCACATGTTACGACGTATGAGAAAAGTTTTCTTCCTATTTCCGAGGGTGAAACTTGAGCTTTCCTGTTTTGCTATGTTATATGGGGCTTTTGGTGAAGTCCTTTCTTCAGACTTTTGTTTTGATCCTTTTTTATGTTTCTTTTCTATGATGTTAAACAGGCTGCTGATGCTTCCCATCCACTTCCTGAAGAACAATTTATGCTCCCACCTAGAGCAATGGAAAGTGACAAGGAACAGTTAGCACCCTCTGCAACAAAAGCAATAGAAACTGATTTTACAGATTCACTCCCTTCCTTAGATCTTTCTCTCAAGTCAGATTTTGAATCCATGGAAACCGCTCCAAGTGAACCTGTAGAAGAAACGAAACCAAATATCACAACCAGTGAGATTCCTTCAGTATTTCCAGCATTCTTCCCAGCTTACATTCCAGTTCCATATCCCTTCTGGCCATCAAATGCTTTTCCAGTCGCTGAAGATAGAGGAGCAGAACCATCCCATCATCAGATCCTCAAGCCAATTCCATCCGTCCCTAAAGAGCCCGTGAATGTAGATGAACTAGTGGGTATGTCCCAGCTCACTTTAGCAGACACTGGTTCTGGCCATATTGAGCCTTCACCACTCTCCCTTAAGCTAACAGCAGAACCATCACGACAATCAGCTTTTCATGCTAGCACACCAGTCAAAAGCTCAGAGATTACCAAGGGCGAAACTGCTCCGATTCAAGCACTTTAAACCTATTGGGATGAGTCTACCTTGTTTTTCTTAAGGGTGTAAGTACATGTTCTCTTCCCTCTCATCTATGTGACATAGGGTAGGTACTTTCAAAGAAGCAGCAAGTAGGTGAATTTAGCTGAAAATTCATTCTTTGTCATTTTATAGAACTTAGGGTGTCTAACATACTCAATACTGTGGTGTTTTATGTAAATTGTTGGCTTCTTTGTAATTGCTTTTATTTTCTCACATTAAGAGAAAATATAGGGTCACTGATTCTGCTCAGTGTGAGTGAGTGATGGTTTTGGCATAGTTTACTTCCAATTTGAGAACTTTTGATATGGAGTTGATTGTCATATGTTCTGCATCATAGTATGGTAAAAGTGTAAAATGTAGAACACTTCATGCTATGCTTATAGAATAATCATGAACTTATTTTCAAGGCCTATTTTTCAAATTAACTGAAGTGTGAGTGAGATAGCAATGCATCATTGTATGATGGATAATATAAAGGTGTAGTACATAATGTGTTCTTTAACTTGGCTTCACTTAACATCTAATGGGGAGTTTCAGATTTAGGGATTTTTCATCTATGACCCTCAACTTTGGGTGTGCACAAGTAGATGGTTAAATTTGTATAAAATTGTCCAAGTAAATACACACGTCTTACATAACAATTTGTGTGAGATATACTTGAACTGATTTGTAATTATTTTGGGTTTTATGGCTCATTTATGTAGTTTTTCCTAATTAATAACCAAGGTAACTTACAAAATTTTCACTAGTTTGGAAGTTAGTTACTTAGATACATTTCATTTACAATATTATTAATCTTAATAGATTTTGATGTGTCCATATACGTTGAGTTACATGCATCTTAGGATATATGAGTCAAAATTAGGTGTAATTTGTTCTAGATACATTGCATCTAATTAGATTTGCATGTACCTAAGATACATAGAAAAATCTTGCTCGTCTCCCTTCAATCTCGTTCACCACTCATCTATGTATTTGGTATCTCAAATACATGTGAATCACTTCTGATGCATGTATCTAATGTGATTCGCATGTATCTGGGATACATAGACAAATGTCATTCGCTCTCTACTATTCTCTCTCAACTCTCTCCCTATTTCAATGTATCTAGTAGCAAAAAACATGTATCTAGGTGTATTTCGCTTGAAATCTGGTATAAAATTATAAATTAGTATATAAAATACAATTATTTCAAACCATAAGGAGAATTAGTAAATATGGTAGAAATGTTTGTGTAACTATGTAGTTTCTCCAAATTATTACTACATATTGATATTCCCGCTATTGGACATGGAAGGGTCGTTCGGTTTAATGTGTTATTAAAATAATATTGGTGTTAAACTCATACATTAATAATATTGTGGTTTCAGTAGTACTAATTGACAAGATGTGAGATAGAGTTAACGCGAAATCAGAAGTTTGGAGAAAGACCCTAGAATCAAAATATTTTAAGTTGAGCGGGATTAAAATTGAATATTTAAAGTGTAAATTTAGTGATGTGTCTCATGTAGTGAACGTGGATGTGAGAACACTCAGGTCATTCTCAAGAGAGAAAGTTTTAAGTACTTGGGTTATTAATAATCCAAGGTAATAGGTAAGGATGACAAGGATGCCACTCACTGTAAGGTAGGATAGATGAAATAGACTTTCAATCGATATGATGTGTAATAAGAATGTGTCACCTAGTCTTAAAGGTACGTTTTACAAAATAATAGTTAGAGTTACTATGATTTATATGACTGAGTGTTGTTCAATCAAGAACTCACATGTTAAGAAGATGAGAGTCGTATAAATGAGCATGATGAGGTGGAAGTTTGATCATACTAGAAGAGATAAGACTAGGAATGAGGTTATTCTTATAAGGAGGGAGTGTCCTCCATAGAGGACAAGATGCGAAAAGTGAGATAGGTGGTTCGTGCATATGAAAAGGAGATGTGCATATGCTCGATTAGAAGGTGTGAGAGGTTGGACATTGTGGGTCTGAGAAGGGGTGAGAAGGGGTAAAGGTAAGCCTAAGAAGTATTAAAGTGAGGTGATTAGGTAGGACATGATGCAACTTGAATTCACTGAGGACATGACCATTGTTAGGAGGGTGTGGAGGTAGAAGGTTAGTAGAAAGTCGAACGTATTTCTTTTCCATTCTCACAAAATTAATATTATTCTTTTTTATTTTTCCTCATATTTATATATCTACTAGTATAAGCTAAGTATAAGATACATGATTTGTCATGTCATCGTGAGATATTCATGAGACACGTATCCATCATGTAAAGATATCAAAATAATCATTAAAAAGTTGAAGTATCAAAATGACACTTAATGTAAAATTTAAAAGGTTATATATGTGTTTAGTCAAAAATAAAGGACTAATTGCCAATTAATATAGTTGTGAAGAAAATTTAAAATCTCTAGAAAAGTTCAAAGTTATTTTTGATAGGTAAAATCTCCACTCTTCTTCCTTTAGCCTTCAAAACCCTATATTTCATTCAGTCGCTGACTCATTTTCTCTGTTAAGTGAATGATCTTCTTGAGCTTTTGGTATCTTTTATTTTTTTTTAACGTTTTCAATTGTTACGTTATTTTTTATGTAAGTAAAGCTACATTTTTATGGAACAAACATGGAGGAAATATTTTTAAGAATGTATCGATATCTGTAAATGACTTGTTATTTGCATCCTAGTAAATGTTTATGAATGTATTTCACTTGAGAAGGTTTTGTTCATGGATTTTTTTGGATTTTCTTTCAATGCTTAGGATGATCTATGTTTGTTGTTCCATTGTGGTAAGTCCATAATATTTTATTTTTATTCTATGAAGAAATTGAATCGAAATCTTAAGTGTCTTATTATTCTAACTCTCATTCTGAAGTTGTTGCGCTATTATTTCATAAATAAAATCAAGTATATACTATCAATATTTCTAGATTCTGAACTGGTTATCCATGTCAACATCATTTTATATCACAAATTCTTAGATCTATTAACCATTTGTCAAAAGCTGATAAAATTATATGAATCATTTTTAACTTTTAAAAAAAATCTAAAACTATTTATGAACTATCAAATTTAATAGCATGCTTGGTAAAAAAAAATAATTCTATTTGATTAGAAAAAATTCTTTATTGTTTGCTATATCACTCAAAAGATTATTCTTCTTTTTTATATCATAAAACTCACTTATTTTTTATTATTTTTTCAAAAGATTACTCAAGTTGAAAAGTAGTACATATTTAGCTAAATTTTGATGACATGACTCTTGATTTTAAGCCAAAAAAGAGTGTTAAAAACCCAATCCATTTTAACAACTATTATTTGACCTAATACCCGATCTGTAAAACCTATTTACATGTTATGTCCAAAAATTCTTTTATATGATAAACAAATCTCTTTATATGACTGATCTAAACAATAATAATAATAATAATCATTATTATTATTATTATTATTATTATTATTATATATATATATATATATATATATATAACGCTTAAATAGAATACATGAAAGGTAAAGGTCATAAGAGGGAAGTAATTGCATTGACAAATCATATAATTGCAGATTATGTATAAGGTGTTATAAATCCATTAAATTAATGGATTGTCTATTAATTAATACATGGACTTCTTACATTTATGTATACATATTTCTTAGGTTTTTTTAATCATTTTGGATAAGAATGTATTTATTAATTATGACATTTGACATAGTGACTTGGAGTGATTTCTCAAGTTATAAATAAGATTGCCATTCAAAATTGTGAAATTCAATTGAAAACATTTGAATAAGAAGATCTCTACATTTTACTCTCTATATTTCTTGTTCTATATTGCTAATATTTGCGTCATATTTTCTCAAGAATAAGAAAATACTTATTTTGAACAAAACCAGAGACAAAGTTTACCAGCATGCTTGAATAAGAATTAAGCCAAGTATTTTACAAAGAAGAAATATTAGGTGCCCAACATATTCATTTCTTCACCACCATGACATATATAGTTCATTCATTTAGTACAAAGAGATAAAATTAAAGACGATGGAAATGAAATGTTTTAGAAATTGAAAACAAAGTTTTACATAATTGACATGTTAAAACACTAAAATAAATTATGGGGACATAAATTCTTTTCCTTTTTCATTGTCTTAAATAAAAATAAATGTTACTCGTGATTTTTTTAAAATTAGTTAAGGAGGGAAAATGAGAAGAAAAGGCCAAAACTATGGGAGAAAAGGATGTATAAGAATGTTGGTTATGGAGAGATGTCACGCCACTTTGTCTCTACGTAGTTTTATAATATAGATATTAAAGGAGAGAAATGGACTTAAATATAAAAAGAAGATTCTAAAAACGCATATTTATATTTTAAAAAGGCAAAAATGTCTAACAACTTTTTATGAATATCTTTGTCTTTCAACTTTTGACTTAACACTGTTCCACGTCTAACATATTTGGTATTAGTGTTTAGTGTTTAGTATAAGTGTATTAATATTAGAATAATATGGTGTGGTTACTATTTAATATTTAATCAATTAGATATTTTATAATATTTTTTTATATAGGAGTAAAATGGTAATTAATTCAACTTTACACTTCAGAGTCTCTCACTTTCAGTGTGTATGTGTGTGTATATATATATATATCATCATCATCATATCATCATATTATATTTTATATTTTATATTTTATATTATAAGTGGGAAGCCTCCAAGTCAAAAGTTGAATTACGAAAATGTCTTTATAATGTCATAATATTGATGCACAAAAATGTAAATAGACATTAATTATTAATAAATATTATCATATTCTATTAAACACTATTCTTATATATTTATGGACAAAATAATAATAATAATATTCTAAAATGGAAAATCCCATAATATTACTTCAAGTTTTCGGAAGTTAAAACACAACTTATGACATGAATTAATATAAATACAATGAATATTTGTATTACTAAATGATAGAAGAAAATTAAAAGTTTTGCAATATTTAAAATAATCTCTTCAGATACTCCTAGCGCGCAAACCTATAAAATGTCATAATATTGATGAACAAAAATGTAAATACACATTAATTATTAATAAATATTATCATATTCTATTAAACACTATACTTACATACTACAACAACAACAACAACAACAATAATAATAATACTAATAATTTGAAATGGAAAACCTCATAATATTACTTCAAGTTTTCAGAAGTTAAAACACAACTTGTGACATGAATTAATATAAATACAATGAATATTTGTATTATTAAATGATAGAAGAAAATCAAAAGTTTTGCAATATTTAAAACAATCTCTTCAGATACTCCTACAGTGCAAAACTATAAAAAAAATTCAATGAATTATATTCATAAATTATCTTAAACGCTAAGTAATAACTACAATAAACATTGTTGCAAAACTTTGGCAAAACACATATACAACCCCTCTAACTTGCCCTCATTTTTCATTTTGGCACTCCAACTTAGCCTTATTCCATTTTAACCCTTAAACTCCATTTTTTATGTACCATTTTAACACAAAATACTATTTTTATGATTTCTTTTTTTTATATATATATATATATTCTTCAATTACAACTTCTTATTTTAAATCGACATGTGTCAGTTAATTTTAGTTTTTAAAAAAAATTAACAAAAAATAATTTCTTTTTAAGAGTGTTATGTATTTTTATGTGAAAAATAACCGACAAAATTGTGTTAGTTTTCTTTCTTAAAAACCACCCACAATCTAACAAATTAAAGTCAGTTGAGTTTTAACATTTTTAGTAGTGTTTTTAGAAATGAACAAGAGTCTTTTTTACTCGTATTGAAGATGAGTTTTTTTATTCGTATTGATTTATGTTAAAAATAAAAAGTGAGTATTTGGGTTAAATTTAGATAGCCTAGATGACAAGAAATAATAAATAAGTAGTTTTATTTAATTTAATTGAATGTTTAAGAAAGAAAATCGAAGAACTTTCGTCAATTTACTTTCATGCAAAAATACAAAGAAATCTCAAAAAACAATATTATTGTTTGAAAAAATTTATGTTCGTTCGCGAATGTTTAATTTTTTTTACGAAAATTAATAGATGCACGTCTATTTTTTTAAAATAAAAAATTGCAATTGAAGAACATAAATAAATAAAAAACCATAAAAATTAGTATTAGTGTTTAAATGGTACGGAAAAAATGGAGTTTAAGGGTTAAAAATGGAACAAGGCTAAGTTGGAGTGCCAAAATAAAAGGGCAAGTTTGAGGGGTTGTGTATATGTTTGGCCCAAAACTTTTGATTTCCTTCCATCATAATTAGCAGAAATTAATGATGAATTTTCTACTTGATAAATTAAATTTATCTTATATAAATGGACATTTAGCATATAACTAATTCTCACTATTTGGATGAAACAATATAATATTTCGTAGGTGTTAACTTACCAGGTATGTAACAAAAATTCAGCCTTTCATATTTAAATATGAGTCATTTAGTTATTATTTCTAAAAAAAATTATTGTGCTTTTTATGTTGTGTTTCTCACATGAATGAAAGAACAAGATAATTTTGTTTGGAATACTAAGAATATTGTCGTCATATATAGTTTATCAAGCTTTTGGTATCTTAGTAATACTCAATAATATAGCAATATCTATCGTCTTCTTATTTAGCTATCTCTAGGAGGTAAGCATAGAACAGTTGGTTCAATTAATTCTTAAATTGTGATTTTTTTCTACTCGTCGTTACATTTTAAAGTATAGTTGTGTAGGAATTTTGCAGATATCACTATGTACATATTTCAAAATGATCATGAATGTCGAAGCTTTATGACTTTGTTTTCTTTGATAATCTCTTGCCTCTATAATTTGCCTTTTGACTTCTCTATGTTAGATACCTTTAAAAGGGGGATTAATTCAATAATATTTTATTTACGATATGCAAATAAGTCATAAAGGAACGAGAAGAATCATCTATTGATTTTGGTTCTCTAATACATAATTAAAAGTCGTATTAGACTAAGAACATTCTATCTTCACAAATTTTAACCTCGCCTTCTATCCAATCCAAGATCAAAGGCATGCGACAACTATTGCCTCATTTATAATTGCTCACTAATTTAGTGATATGCCATTATTTTGTTTTATTCCAACAACATAATAATCAAGTCTTCACAATTTATGGATAATAAGGTTGTCAAAAAACTGATTTATAATTTAATTGTTCTTGCAACGGATTAATATGGATTACACGTGTAACACACGTATCTAGAACTAGTTATACTAAAAGTGGAAAGCTCCTTACCTCAAAGTTGGATTACAACTTTACCCTTTAGTTTAAAAATTATTCTTTTTTTATTTTTATATTACGACTTTACTCTTAAGTTTAAAAATTATTCCTTTTATATTTTCTGTGTAAAAATGTAGACACGTTATCTTAAATAATAAATACAAACACATTCATTTTATTTTATTTTTACAAAATTTGGACATATACTCTTAGTTATTGTAATAACTAATATTTCCCCTGCTAATTTGTTCTCTATGCAAATCTTCCAAGTTGAATCATTATCCGTTATGGAGTCATAATTAATAATCCGTCTCTTCCCCTACCAACTATTAATATATTTGTAGAGTACATAATATAATATATGATATTTTTGTATCCAGATCAAATTGATGTAGTGTCTAATTAGTGCAAGTAAATTGAATATTAAATGTTAGATTGATCGAATGAAGGTAATAATTATTTGTAACTGTCATTTTTCACATTCCACCTTAATTATACAAGACAACAAAGCGTCAAGTCATTTGGTTATTTTTCTTTTTTTTCCACAATTATCTACTCTTTTTGTTTGTTTTATTTTGCTCAGCTCCAACAAAATGTCCAGGTAAATCTATTTTTTGCCTTTTAGAAAAGTTTATTTTCTGTCAATTGCTACTAGGGGTGTTTACGGTTTGGATAAAAATCGATCCAAACCGAAAAATCAAACCAAACCGATAAAATCAAACCGATTTTATTTGGATTTAGTTTGGTTTGGTTTTAGATTTTTGAAAACTGATAGTATTTGGTTTGGTTATGGTTTTATTCAAAAAAATCGAAGAAATAACCGAATCGAACCGATGAATTATATACATATATTTTATTAATATACATACTTAATATATTGTTTTCATAAACAATTTTAAAGATCTTGTACATATTTTCATTAAAATTTCTTTATAATCTACTTATTGAAAGCAAAAATACCCAAAATGAAACATTTATCTTATTGATTGACAATTCTTTGTGGGATTGAAAATGTTATTTTCTCTTCCTTCTAGGCCAATATAGTGAATTTTAAAGCTTTATTGATAGTAAATTTAGTGATTGAAAGTTCAGTAATTTAAGTCATTCTAACTATTTTTCGTTTTGAATGGATTGTTGTCACTTTTTTCACATTTTGAATGAATTGTTTCTTTTATTTTTGTGTATGGTTAATAACCGAACCAAACCAAACCAAACCAAAACCGATAACCACCAAACCGATAAATGCATATTATATTTTATTTGGTTTGATTTTGATAATTTTAAAACCAATTAAGTTGGTTTGGTTTTGATTTTCACCAATAACCGATCCAAACCAACCCGTGAACACCCCTAATTGCTACCATTTAGGTATTTATATATCTATGAGGTATATTAAGATGTTATATTGTACGTTATTTATTTCTACTAATTATTTTTTTCACAATATTATGTAACAATAAATCCTCCCAAAAGCCTTCTTGTCCTTCTCGTCCAAGCCCACTTGCGGCACATAAGCTCTAATAATGTTCAAGTGAACCCTCCGATGACTACTTCAACTGTCATAATCCTATTGGTGACCCTCCTAACCTCTACCACTTGCTCCTTCAGCTCTCTGTCTACTCCATTTTTTCTGAGTACCACAACTTATACTCATCCACATCCCGAACCTTAGTTCATACCTATTCGGTTTCCTAAACACAAGTTATATTAATCCTCCTCTTGTTGAGAATTCACACTAGCTCAATAGACACGTCCATTAACGATCTTATATTCCAAGAACCTACTCTTAGCCTCACAGCTCTTGTAACCCCCTTACCACCCTTACCTCTCGCCCCTCGCCCCTCGCCCCTCGCCCCAGAACATGACCGTAGTCTACCATCTAACACCAGAACCACTAAAGCTAATAAACAAAACTATTCAAGGTTTACATTACAACAAGTGAGGAGTCTAAAATACGGCTCAAGGCAAGAATCAATCGAGGAATAAAAACCTGAAGTAAACATACCGATCCAATACAATAACAAGCACACGAATGACAAGTAGTAAAGAAACTCAAAACAAACAGCTCGAACAGAGGAACGAAACAGCAAGAAACGACCAACAAATGATACAAGGCTTTCGACATTTTATATAATCACCCTGAGACAGTTGTGTTCATAATTAACAAAATCAATGAGGCTCACTAAGATTTTATGCTGCAAAGTTCCCTACATTTAAGTCTTAACGTAATCAAATATTTCACGAGTACACCATATCTGCAAGCTACCATATTTTCTTTTCAGTCGCCTGTATATTACTAGCAGGATCGAACATAAATTTTAAGAGCAAACAAACTAAAAAGAGAAAGAAATGACATCAATAACTAACTAACACTGGAAGGAACAATGACTAATTTTGAAGCAACAATATCTTCTCTGACTCAACGATAGCTGCGGTATGCAGGGCTGTACATGCAGCTCTCTGCATATGCGACTAGGTCCTTGGGCTGCGGTAGACGAGTGGCCAAACCTATTAAGCAACAAAATGGACAGAGTTTAAGAAATATGTGTTAGGCATGTGAATCTTCTTTCCAGAGGAGAAACATACCTAATTCATATGCTTTAGCTGCCACTTTGGCAGCAATATGCGCTGAAATCTTTCTTATGTTGGAAAATGGGGGGTATATGAGTCCCTTTTCGAAGTTCTCTTGAGAAACTTGCTCCGCTAAAGCTTCCGCTGTTTCAAAGAGCACAATTGGAGATAAAAGTAAGACCTTATGAAGCATAAAAAACTAAAAAGAATAGTCATCTTCCACAAGTAAGATGACAATGAATTCTCGCTTGTATTTTTTCGTGTGGCAATCTGAGTCGGGTAGTGAAGTTGTTTGCAAAATATAAAAATTGGCTAGAAGGAACTGCAGTATTACAAAGGAAATGAAGCTACTTCATAAAAGTGTAAAAACTGTTTTTATCTGTGCACCAAACTCGGAAGTGAGAAATTTAAACAACTGAAATGGTACTCTTCAGAACATCTGAAAGCTTGTTGTGGTCTGTCCCTCCAAACTTAAGGACAAATGAAGCTTGCTAGAGGTGTCGTGTTTGATTACGTGGTCCATGTTTGACTGCATAGGAAACATGTTCTGGACTACTAGCTAACTATGACCTTGTAATTTGATTGCAAAATCTTCCTTCATAGTGTTTATCTTATTATTCAACCTTTTTTAAAGTATGAACTAAAAAGCAGAGGTTTGCAACTAACAGCTAGCTCATGGAAACATGTAAATCCCAGAGACCTAGACAGATGAGCAATTTCATAGAATCAAACAGCAAAGGTGAACCTATTTTTGCAATTCCATGGACAATCTGTTGGCTGAACACTAATCTCCAAGGTTTGCACCTACTTCATTAACCTCTAACCTCTAGGCTACACCCTTGGGTGCTATTGGTTGCTATGTTCCTTGAACTCTGGTGTGGGTATCCGATCCGGGTGTCATCTAGACTAGAGGTCTGATCCTTCCTAATACAAAATTTTAAAATTCAGGCTTACGAATACGGGTGGGGGAATTCCGCTAAAATAATTCAAAATTCTAAAAAGATCTATAAAAAAACCTTAAATGTTGTGGAATGCTAAGTTGCGCAGACTCTTTCACTTTCGATGCCGCGATTCTCCAAAAATAAACTTTTGAAGAATCCGAAATGCACCCATTGATATTTTAGAAGAGTCCGAGCGACATAGATGGGATGTAGCCAAAATTCAATCTTTCATTTTGACAATTCCCCAAGTAGTAGGCATTAGCAGGCAGCACCTAAAATTCAACCTTTCATTTCCCATTTTTCCTTCAAATTTTGTCATGGATTGTGGTCAAAGTACCCAATCTTGATTGACCACACCGTTACCAGTACCATGTGTCGACCAGATGCGGTGGCTAAAATGAAGAGTCCACGCAACATAGATTGGCTGTCAAATTCCTTTCTTTTAATAAGTAATGGCTGTCAAATCTTTTACCACACCTAAGGAGAAAGGCTGGAAAGATGTTGTTTATGGCAAATTATATCAGTGACATGGCATAGAGTTTTCATCCAGAAATAAGGACAACTCACCATTCCAACCCTCTAAAAAGAAAACGATTGTACGTAAGCTTGTCAGTATTTTCCCTTTTCCTGTTGCTCTCTTCCCTCATTTACATTTTTATGGAAAAAAGGGAGGGGGTAATATTGAACTACAACAAATTCCACAACTTACAAGCTACGAGGAGCATGTCATCGTGGACGCGAATTGCACCAGAAATTATCAGTCCTAGACCAAACCCAGGGAAAATATATGCATTATTTGCCTAGACAAGGAAAAGAGAGAAGTTTAGTATGGATCTTGCATAAGTACTGATAATGTAAAGAGATTTACCAAAAGAAAAAATGATGATAATGGAAAATAGCTAAGGATTTGAAATCTCTGACCTGGCCAGACGCATAGACCTTCCCGTTGTACTCAACTGGAGCAAATGGACTCCCACTAGCAAAAATGGCTCGCCCCTGATGGAGACATGATAAGAAAATTACACGGAGAGACAAATATTGACTGTGTAAGAGACTGACTTCAAACATGAAAAGTAAACAGTATCTCACATCACTCCAGCTATAGGCATCCTCAGCAGTACATTCAGACTGTGATGTTGGATTGGAGAGGGCAAAAATAATTGGTTTCTGCATGACATAAAATTGAAGGAAAAAGAAACCATCAGTTTATTGTGTTACATGTTAACTACACAAACTGGTTGAACTACAGAAAGTAGCTTTTCCTATCCAAGCAGGGCTTCATTATCTTACCTCATTGAAGGTTGCCATAGCTTGTACAACTTCTTTAGTAAACGTTCTCCCAGCTCCAGAAGATCCAATCAAGACCGTAGGCTTAATTGACTGACACAATACGAGAATTGTGAGAGGGAGGGTGAGAGGCAGGAGGGGAGTTTTGGGGTAGAGGAGGAAAAAATAGAGGTACCACCTTCACAGCATTCACTAGTTCTTGTACTGGTTCGTGGTCATGTGCCCAGGGCCTCTTAAAATGTTGAAGCATCTCCATGCGAGACTTAACAATCAGCCCCTGGAGAGAGAAGGACATATGGATGCTTCAATTTCATACAAAGTGAGGAAAATGATGAAAATAAATAACAAGTCTGATGAAGGAAATTTAATACCTTGGAATCCACCATCCAAATTTTCTTGCGAGTCTCTTCTAGAGGGATTCCAGTCTGCACAAGAAAGAGTAAAGTATAAAGGCTTGTAAAATATCTTCATATTAGACGTAGCTGAAACTAGAATCATAAGAGCTAACTTAAAAAAAGACAATTGTTCTATTTAAGTCCAAACCTGCTTTGACATCTCAAGAGCTATGAGTTCAGCTATACCTGTGCCAGCCTGCATTGACAACAAGGTGAATGGGATACAAAATGATCAATTGATTGAGGCAGAAAGGGTGATCAAATCAGAAGAAATACAAGCAGCTGTTGAATAATAGCTAAAATCTTAAGAGCAAGGAACACACGGAGCAACTTTAAACAGAATCCCATTTTGGTCTTACAGTACACGATACTTTGTGACGATCAAATTTTCAGTATTCCAGTAAGACATGTTATTTCTAGGAAATAATGGCAAAAGAAAGGTCACAGTTCAAAGTGCAAGTCAGCAGTATAAGTGATAGATGTACCTCTCCTGCTCCAAGGAATAAGAATGTATGTTCAGACAAGCTTCCTCCAACCAAATTTAATGCGGCCATCAGCCCAGCAAGGACCACTGATGCTGTCCCCTGGAACAAAAACAAGATAATATGTTTGCAGTTTGCTAAAGAATTTGTGTAACAAACAGAAATCATCCACTTCCTACTCCAAGCACCCATGAAAAGAAAACAATAACAAATTAAGGAGTCCTTGACTTACCTGTATGTCATCATTGAAAACAAGGTGGCTAGTTCCATACTTTGCAAGGAGGTCAAATGCATTATGATTTGCAAAGTCTTCAAACTAAAGATGTCAATAAACAAAGTCAGATTATCAAGTATAATGTTTAAGTGCACTTATCTGCAATTTTTCCAGAAAATATCTACCTGAATGAGCACTTTCTCCCCATAATTCTGCTTGACGGCATACATAAATTCATCTAAAAGTTCGGCATATTCCTGAGAATGGAAAAGAGGATCAAACAAAGAACATTAAGGAAATATTACATCTTCTATAAATACAAGGTAAAGTAAGCATGATCAGATATCAAGTTTGTGAACCTGTCCGGTAGCTCTTCTTTGCCTGAGTCCAATGTAGAATTCATCGTTCAACAAATTTTCATTGTTTGTACCCACATCAATGGTAACGGGCAAACACTGAAAAGAAAGAGAGGATAATCAGGCTTTCAACTGATAGACAGAAAAAGCAAAGACCAAACAGATAAGGTTATATGACTGATAAACCTAGTACTCCCACCATCCCAATGAATGGTAGAGTTGGAGTACAAGAGTCCTTAAAGTTTTGAAAATGTACGTTTTTAGAAACTTGCCAAACATTTAGACAAGGAAACAGATGTTCACTCTTCAAGTATTAATAGTGCCACACAAATTGGAAGATAGGAAATATATGATATTTTAGCTCTGTGTGCTCATAGCATATACAACAGAGTAAACTATAACAGGAGACTACGAAAGGTGACGACCGGGAAACTGTCAGATACCGCTCAGACTGTCAAGTTAAAAACATTTATGCTCAAATTACAGCTTCATTTGGCAAACATCAATCAGAAGGAATTCACAAACTTACACAACGAACCACATAATATGAGTCTATGACAAGGTGTTACTGGATAAAGTGAAATCCCAGAACTCCATATAGTGATATAGATACAGTAGTGTTTGTGGAATAAAGCATTTGTGGATACAGTAGTATCATCTAAATTCCAACTACTGTTATAAAGAGAAACTTACAGCTGAAGGGCGAATGCCTCCCAGAGCAGTGTATAAAGAGAGCTTGCCCACTGGTATCCCCATTCCCTGGTAAAACGTAATGACTGTTATAATATGTTAACAATGACAAAGAAATACATTATGGAAAAAGATACATATAGGTCCAAAAATGAACTGGAACCAATAGTTAAACTGACGGAGGATTTATTTGTCCTGAAAATAGAATTAAGGAACTTCAACCAAATCGATACACAATATACCTGGCAACCAAGGTCCCCAAGGCCCAGAATTCGTTCTCCATCAGTAACAACAATAACTTGAATTTTCTTCTCGGGCCAATTTTTTAGTACCTCATGAATTTTGCCTCTGCAAAAAGCTAGCACATATTAGTTTTAACAAGAAATAAGAAATGTCAAGCCTTTAATTTGAGAAGCTATATAGTGCATTCAAATGCTTACTTTTCTTTCAAGCTGATAAAAAGACCTTGAGGACGCCTGAAGATGCTACCATATTTCTGGCATGCTTCACCAACAGTTGGAGTGTAAACTATTGGAAGAAGCTCCTCAACATTGTCAATAAGAAGCTTGTAGAATAGCCGCTCATTCATTTCCTGCACCACGATTCATACAACAATAAACAAGAGTATTATGAAGCAACTAAAGGCGGGCATACACGTGCAGGACTTCTGGACTTGAGCTGAACAAACAAATGGTTTTACATTTCCCAGTGTCACCACACTTGAAAGATTATTATACACTAATCATCTGTGTTCTGCTCAATTTAGTATAACATAAAGGAGCTTGACGCAAAAAAAAAAACCTTAATTGCAGAAAGTATTTAGAACTTTAAAATTATTTTGTTTACTACCTGAAGATCCATCATGGCCATGTATCTTTGAAGTGGTACATCATACTTACGGATGCTGTTCATCATTTTCTTGACCTGTGACAACGAGTAGCACAACAATGTTGTTATTGAGCTTTCATCTGATCAGATAAAGAGAGACACGGAAACTGTAGGATCTGTAAAATGCAGAATATACAACCTGAAGGTCATGACTAATTACGACAGGAGGAAGAAGACCACGCAAATAGTGGGTGTCTCTCTCTCTCTCAGAGAAAGCAAGGCCTTTATTGTAGTGTGGGTTACGCAACAATGAGAAACCACTGCAAGCAAAAGAACACAGTATGTTTCAGTGCGCATAAGTAAAGACAACTTCTGAGATAGTCAAGTGTCAGACTAATGCTTGAGCCTATTTCATTAACATGGAAGAAGGAATTGTTAAATGAATGCTGAAAAGAAATAATCTTTGTAAGAAAAACAACGACATGGAAATTCAGCCCTTCTAAAAAAAGTACATAGAGCAACTGCATTTATGATATCTCAAGAAGGCTCAAGAGCAGTACGTATTAATTCGAACTTAATGCAGAACGTATATCAAGAGCAAACTGTGTTTATGATATCTCAAGAAGGCTCAATCAGCAACTAACAACTTCAATAGATTAAGATATAAACATATAATATACTCGAAATAAATGCTCATATCTTATAATTGTTGCATCATCTTAAATTCTTGATGCTTTTTATTGAAATCACTTACTTCATCAAACAATAAATACTCTAACTTAAAATGGAAAACTCAATCCACAACAAGGCTTATAGAACTAGCCCCAAATTCCTGGGATCGCTCTTCGGAAACAGTGTCTCGTGGTACACTCTACCCTCCCCGGACCCCACTTGTGCGACCTCACTGAGTATGTTGTTGTTGTACCCTTGGTGACTGTCGGAGCATACAGGCATCATACTTAGGAAACAGTATCTATAATGTAAATTATAGGTGAGTAAAGATAACAGTGACTAACACAAAATATGTCCACTCTTGGTTTACCAAAAAGACAAATCCCAATAGCTCTTAAGTGGGGACAAAAGATTATAATTTAATTGTAAAAGAAATAGAAGAAAAGCAAGTGCCTTTATTTGATATTAACAAAACATCTATATAATCAGATCATGCATATGTAGACAAAAGGTTACTAGTCTAGCTGTGATGAAAGCTCAATTTCTTTCTTTTTTTAATTATACAAAAAAAGCCAGAATACAAGAGCCTCTAAAACTAGATAACCCCATTTAGTTGGAATGACATGAACATCCATCTCGGAGGTCACAGGTTCAAGCCATGAAAACAGCCTTCACATACAATAGACTCTTGTGGTTCGGCCTTCCCGGTCCTTAATTAAATTAATCAAAACCCATCTAAATCTTAAACTTAACCCCCATCTGGGAACAGAAAGCATAGGAACCCCCATCTGGGAACAGAAAGCATAGGAATTATCGATTCAAATTCACAAGAAGTAACTTTTCACCTAGCAACAGATAAGGTCCAAGGTGTGATGGATTGATCTTCTGTGGCACTATCCTCACCATAAACGTCTTGAACTCCACCAGTAACAGTAGATTTAACCTCCATCTCAACCGGTGCAGCACTTTCCGTCAAAGCATTCTCCACCAATACACTAACACTTCCATCTCCAGGTTTTCCGTTTGAACTCACGGCGGCTACCACCACCATAGGAGCTGAAACTCTTCTGCTTGATTGAGTCAAACATCTTGAAACCCCAGATAACGAATTGTTCTGCAAATTACAACAAAACAATCACAATTAACAAAGTATAGAAAATGAAAAATTGTCCACAAGTGAACAAAAACAGTAATCAACAACTTTCAACTCAATTCTAAATATGAGTATGTCTAAATCAATCTGAATGTTCATGAATCACAACAAGTTTCGTTTTTTTTCCATTTTCAGTGGAAAAAGGAATCTGGGTGTTGTTCCTTTTTCCTTATCCTATCTCTATCACTCAAAATTAACAACTTTCAGTTCAATCTATGAAAATGGGTGTCGTCAAAAACTCAATCCGAATCAAAGAATTAACAATCAATCAAGACAATTCTCCTTCTTCTTCTTCTTCTTCATTTCATCTGACTGTGAACAATCAAAACAGAGATTTAAGAAATGGGGTACTGGTATTACCGTAAAACTGGTGCCATTCAAGGAGAACATGGCTGAGTTTTGAGCAGAGTGAGAGAGAAGAGATTGTTTGTGATAGATCTGCTGAAGTTCTACTCTTTATCTTCTTCTCTCCTACTTGTCCTCACAACTCTGCAATTGATCAGGGCATTTTGTAGCAACCAAATTACCACTTTTCTTTTTTCACTGTTCAACTTTTTCCTATTACACCATTTACCCCTTTTTCGGACACGCTCCCAACAAGATTTTCTTTTATCAGAATTTGGACTTGAGATCTCTCTAGGAAGGAAACACTTTCACACATAATAATCTATGTTGGTAACCCTGCCTCCAATGAACCCAACTAGAATATTTATTTTATTTTAATTTATATAATTTATTTATTTATTTAGTTCATATCAATAAAAAAAAGATTTTTAGCTGCATATGTATTTATAACTTATTTTTTAAAAAAAATAGTGTAAAGTTAAACTAATTCATATTAATTGAGATGGATGAAATGTAAAAGAAATTACTTTTCTATTTATAAAGCACTTTTTTGGTGTGTTATATAAAAATGAGTTAAGGTGTTTTATTAAAATTCGATATTTAGATTACTAATTTTCCTTTTTTGTTAAAAATTATATAATATGTGAGACTATTTAAAAAGGAATGGTTTATTTTCCTTTTTAGTCTATTTGAAAAGAATGACTTTTTTTTTGGCAACACGTTAGTTTAAGTTTTTCATGTGGCATGTTTTAGGTCATAAAATTAAAGGACATTTTTAATATATTTGACATAATTTTATTTTAGAAATTATAATATTAATAAAAAAAATTAAACCTTGTGTTAAATCAAACAAAAAAAAATTAGAAGGAAAGGGAGTATTATTTAAGTTCCCTAATCAATCCAAATATTACTTAGGATTTTGCTCTTTTAACACTTACGCAATCCAAATATTAATCATCTTTTAACATATTACCTTAAGTCCTTAACATAGATTTTAATTAAAGTTAATGATTGTAATTTCCAACTAGAAAATATTTATTATTTTATGAAAAATTTAGTTATAATTTTAGTTTGTTGAATTATGTTTGCTTCTAATTCCTCCCTGTTGTCTTAAGCGTAATAAAATATTTAGACATGTTTTGTTGGTTAGACATTTAAATTAATTTTTAATCAAACTCATGAGGGCACACTATATACCTATGAATTTCTTCTACGTTGACTGACAATCCAAGAGAATAGAGAATACTATTCCCTTTACTACATATTTATCTAGTTTGATTTGATATAATTTAATATAAAAAAACAAAAATATATCATAATATTTGTACAATTATAATTTTTATTTATTTTATTGTCTTACTATAAAAAGATTTCATTACAATAATATTTTTAAAAAAAGTGTCATTATTTTGAATTAATTAATTTTAAAAACATCATGAGAACCATGGGTTGGAAAAAATAAGAAAGTGATGCTGACAAGGATCTGTTTGTGCATCCCTGTGGAAATCTGGCATATGAATTGTCAATGTTTTGCAAAAGATTTTGTGATTTGCATCTAGTAATAAACTAGCTAGGAAAAATACTTTTTTCGTACCAATTGATGTTAAATTATACTTTCTCGGTCTACTTTTAATTATCATACTTTCCTTTTATAGAATCAAGCTATAAGAATTTTGATTAATATTTTATGATATATTATTTCATCATATTGAAATGCAAAAAATTACAATTTATATTATTTTTTGTATAGTTTTTGAATATCTAAATTTTTTATTTAAAATATCGAATTAATATAATTTAATTTAATTTTGAAAATTAGTCAAATTGATTTTTAAAAATGCAAATTATGTACAAAGAAAGTACGATGCCACATAGATTAGGACGAAAGTGTTTTAGCTACACGTTAGAGACCACTTGCCCTAACATGGATGCAAGTCATGTCTATTTCTGCCTTATGGATTTTGTTCTCATTCCTTTAACAACACAACAAGGAATTTTTCTTTTTAAACTTCCTAGTACTTGTTATATTATATAATTAAGAAAAAAAAAAAATGTCCTTAAACTATGTGAAATGAATAAATGTGTCTTTTATTTATAGTTTGGCTTAAAAATATTCTTATCGTCAATTTTTTTATTCAAAAATGCCTTTGTAGTTAATATTAGGGGTGTGCATTGGTCAGTTCGGTTTTATGTATTATCGATTCGATTTATCGATTTTCAATTTTTAAATCTATTAAATCAATAAGAGATTTTTTATCGGTTTTGATCCTTAACGGTTCGATATTCGGTTTAACCAATAAGAAAATACTTATAAAATAAATATATGACTTCTCTAATAAATTTGACGCGATAACACAATAATGTAATGAAAAAAACTATACAAGTGTAACACGAAGAGAAATTAAGATTAATACGATTCTTACTTTAGATTTTGATGTTTTGTATAATGTGAAGTTGTGAACTAAAAGTCACTTTGAAGTGTGAATTAAAGGCTAAAAGATAAAGACTGTAACTAGTAAGGTATTAAGATTAATACTTATGTACAAGTAAATATAGTGGATTACTAATCTTAATGGGTTATCGATTTATCAAATAACTCAGTATTAAAAACCCCTTAATTCAATAACCCAATAACAATAAACCAATAATACTTTTTTCAGTTAAGTTTATCGATCAGTTTGATTTTTGCACACCCCTAGTTAATACTTTGATCAAGAAACGCCCCTATAGTTACTAAATGGGTTAAAAATATCTTTTTTCCGAATAAATATTATATTTCTTTTCTTTTAAAGCACATTTTCTTCCTATTTTAAAATATTATTAAAGACTCCTATTCTTGTTTTCTTCCTTTTAAAATCACCTTAACAAATAAAAATGTAGGAAATAATTTTTTTTTCTTCTTAATCTCATTTTATCAATTAAAATAGAATAACTTCATATATCTTTTGAAGGATAATATATATAAGATCATAGTACATCCATCATTAATTTTTATTTATATAAAGATAAAAAATAATTATAATAATAGAAAAAAATTATTTTTAGTTTTTTCTGAATTGAAGTAGGATAAATATTTGCTAATTTTAAAAAAAAATAGTATTAGAAAAAGAATATGTTAAAAAGAAAATAAATAATATATTTATTTGGAAAATGGGCATTTTTGGACCAAAATATTAACGGCAAAGACATTTTTGGATCAAACCATAAACGAGGGACATTTTTTGTTCATATCATATAATTTAAGAACTTCTTTTACCATTTTCCCTATAATTAATTAAAATAATGTTCTTTAATAAACAATTAACAAGTAGTAAAACAATATTAATTATTAAAAGTAACATATAATGGTATGTGAACAACACAGGCCATACAATTTTGGTGGGTAGGGTAGACTGCCCAGGTTGGGTGGAAGATGTAATGTTGTATAATTGGAGTCCATGCAATTAATTACAAATCGTGGCGGAGTCAGGATTTTTAATAACGGATTCAAAATCTGAAAAAATAGACACACGAAATAGTCGAAGGATGCTCGACATTTATTATATATACTTAAAAAAATATTTTAACATACATAAATAATATAATTTTCCGCTAAAGGAGGTTCGAATGAACCCCTATCTATAAGGTGGCTCTACCACTGATCACAAATATTATCTTCATGACCAAAATAATACAAAATACTGTATACGTTTGAAACTGCATCCACATATAAAACCATGATTTTTCACATCGTATAATTCGTATAATTTGGACATTAATGATGATGACAAACCATTTATTTGGCCAATCAAATTAACATTTCTCTATAGTGAAGGAAGGCTTCGTTATAGTGAAGGCAATGAAGCTAAAGGAATTATTCATCGTAGCAAATGAGTTCTCTTGACCACTTGGATAGAAGAAAATGAATCTTTCAGATTTTTAGGTATAAAAATGAATATTTGTTTATAAAAATATCATAAAAGTTTTAAAAAATTGAAAATGGCTTATAAAACTAATTCTTCCGGAAATTGACATATTTGACATGTCAAATTATTCCTACATTCCTTTTTTTTTTATTTTTCGTTCGGTGTTTGATATTCATTTTAAAGTCTGACTAATTTAAATTCATGTATGAAAGTTTCATTTTTTTTAGATAAAATGTTATATACACAAGACAACTCTATATTCAAAACTCAAATGTAAAACTTCTAACAGAAAATGGAGGAGTATTTCTTACTCCACCGCAACTTTGGATGGTGCAAACAAAAAAATTATAATTTGTTGCTAACCACTTTGGAATTTTACAATGTGAGAAATTTTGGCAAGACAATATGTTAAAAGTTGTTGAGAAAATATCCTTGGAGGAAACAAAAATGTCATAGTTTTGAATAGATTAAAGTTGTGTCTACTGCAAAAAATATAAAAATAAGAAATTCCCCAAAGAGAAGTGGTCATTTTCCTTGAGTTATGCTTCTACTCAATTGTCATCAACCTTAAGTCATATCTGTTGTTTTTGTTAATTATCTTCTTCAACAAGACTACAACCAATCTAAAATTTTCAGTCATGCAATATATATATATATATATATATTGAAAAAGAAATTAAATAATAATAAAAATTTAACTAGATTCTAGCTAATTTTATGGATCATGTGAAATTCAAGTTGCTAAGGTGGACAAAAAATTAAGGCTAATTAAGAGAGGACTATCATAATGTTTTAAGTTGAAAAATGTTGGTTCATAGGGATTTAGGTAGTTCGATTTTGAAGTTTATTAATTTTAAGTATTCACTATCCATCTGAAGACACACTAAATCATTATATAATTATTAAGCTATCGATTCACAAAAAAATCATTGAAAATCACTTTAAAATGACAAATCTAATAAACCATGGACATGAGTTGACATATTGCATCATGCTCAAAACCAAACACTGATATCCTGTAGTATAATTAAAGATTTTATATACCGAATGATATAAATATAATTTATTAATCGGAAAAGGGTCAAAATTGCCCCTGAACTATGCGAAATAGACCACTTATACCCTCCATTACATTTTGGGATCAAAAATACCCCCGCATTTATTCTAGGAGACCACAAATACCCTCAAGAGTTAATACCCCAATTTTTTAGTGACGTGGCAAGCCACATTGGACTAATCCCTCCACCTAAGCATTGCCAACTAAGATTCACTACAAAAGAACTTGACTTTTAGTGGCGACAAAGTCGCCACAAAATCCCAAAATATTGCCACTAAATGTTATGAGTGATTTTTAGTAGTGACTAAGGCTCCAACAACCATTCACTAGTAAAACCTATTTTCAACAAAAAAATATGATAATTAATTTTTGATTGCGACCTAATTTTCTAAAATAAATAACTTGCAATATCCATATTAAAAACATCCAATATTATTACGAAACATAATCAAAATTACTTCTCGATTCAAATCTCCTACTATATATATATAATATACATTTACATATGACATAAAAATAAAACATATAGTGTCTTCAAACTCCTACTTAATCGATATCATATTTGGTTTTTTAAAAACAATGAAGAAAAAAAACACAAAATTAGAATTTAATGTCAAAAACTTTTAGTGACGATTTTCTGGGCTTTTGTGGCGATTGTTGTTGCCGCTAAAGGTCTAGTTCTTTTGTAGTGAATCCTGGTTGGCAACGCTTAGGTGGAAGGATTAGTCCCACGTGGCTTGCCACGTCAACAAAAATTTGGGGTGTGAACTCTTGAGGGTATTTGTGGTCTCTTAAGATAACAGCGGGAGCATTTTTGATCCCAAAATGTAACGAAGGGTATAAATGGTCTATTTCATATAGTTCGGGGGTAATTTTGACCCTTTTCCGTTTATTAATTCTACTATCGAATTATGAGTTAACTGTTAAGAAAAATCTCAAATCGTTAATAATCGATAACTTGATATAAAAAGAACTCAAAACCATTATCAATATAGCTAAATCAATAATTCATTATTAAAATTTTAATGAAATAAATAAATAAACATATGTGATGCAATTTGGTGTGTGGGGTTAATAAAGTTGAACCAGACAAACTAGGAATTCCCACATCGTTGAATCCGCCTGACGTTAATGTTAATGCTCTTTTTTGATTGCTCTATTTTATGTGGCCACCAAATATCCATCTATCTTTTGCAACATCAAATGTTATAAACGTTTTCCTTTTAAATTACATTAGGGGGGTAAAAATAAAAAAAATCAAACTTTCATTAATAAAATAGAAATTTAAGTAGTCAATTAATTGAGCTATTAAAATCTCATATTATAAATGTTAAAGTTAATATGATAGGTTCATCTAACAAATCAATTTTTGGTACTTGCTCCGTCTAACAATAGTTGTTCATTATTAAGACAACTATTATTTTGACACACCTTAAGAAACAATCAATAATATAGGTAATATTACTACATTACCATTTGAATATATGTTTTGAAAAATATATTAGATATTGAATAAAAGTATTTAATGGCAAAAGTAAAATAGATACAAAAGGATAAATTATCTCTTAATTTTTCAAACTGAACACGTATTATTGGATATCTAGTTTTAGTATAATGGACAAATAAAAATGAACTGAGGAAGTAGTATAATCTATTTAAGAAATTAAGATAATTTTTGGTAGTATTAATTAATTGTTAAGCTATTACCTAACAAATTCAAGTTCCCTATTAAAATAGTATTAATAACAATAATCACTAATTAATTAAGGTCCATTTGAACATCAATTTAATCTTTTAAAATAATTCAAAAAAAAATTTCATATACATTAAAATATTTTTTTGGCACACACATTAAAATTTCAATTACTTTTTTTTTAAAACTTTTAAATGTTACTCAATTCATATCGAAACCCCTATTAAATATTCAACTAAAAACTACTATTCCGGTGTTTATGAGTTGATAGGAGAGAAGAGAAGGGTGAATGGTGGAGAAAAGTTAGGTGGGAAAGGCAATTGAATTTATGGTTTTATTGACCACTAATTATAAAATAGTATGCAAATTAAGAAAGGTCGTGTCATTGTTAAAAAAATCAAAATAAGTTTAAATGATTTTTTAGTTTACTCTTTTTATTAGTATATTATTGATGTGGTTGATATA
>NC_064285.1:10519164-10546822 GCF_019186545.1 Solanum stenotomum
TATATATAATAAATAATTATTAAGGAGAGATATTAAGATAAAATAATTTTGAAAGGTAAATATTTTTTATATTAATATTTTTTTAAGAGTTGAATAAATAAGAAAATGCGATAACTATTTTGAGACAGAGGAAGTATGACTTATGTTGCTATCAACGCCTTTTCATTGTCAATAATTTCTACCAAGAAAGATACATAGTAATACGTTTCATTCATTTCATACTTCCTCTTTTTATCCTCTTTCCTTCCATTTTCTTGATATAGGGTGTTTACTTTAATTAAGAGTCAATTATGTCACAAATCATAATACTATTTGAATTTGAGTAATTTTGCCCCTGTTCGAACTTCTAATTAATATTCTCGTTAAGAGAAATTCACGTTTGGCCCCTTAACCCCTAACATAATTTTAAACCACGATAAAAAAAATTTGATGAATACATATGTTTAAATATTTTTTTAAAAAAAATTAAACACGCATGTGAAGTCTATTCATTATATCCTAAAGCTAAGTATTATTTAATTGGAAAGTTCAATTAGACTTTCAAATAACTATCTCAATATTTCACGTGAAGTTCATGTACTGAAGTTCAATAATCATACTCATAATCAAGTCGTAATTCCAAAATACAAACTATAGTATTTGCAAATACTAAAATTATATTCAAATTTGGACATTTTCCAATTAAAAGGAATTAAATCACAGAAGAGCTTACTACTAAATCTAAGGCGTTTGGACAATATTTGTATTAAAGTTTTACAATTAAGTATTAATTTGAAGTTCAAATTACTAAAAAGTTAATAAAGCTCTTGTGTTTGGATATGAATTTAACTTAGAAAAAAAAATTGGTGGAGTATCTCAATTAAAATGCACCTTCAAAATACTGTCTCAATACTTCCTGTTTTTAAATTATTATTATTTTTATTTATTTTGATATGATATAGAGTTTAAAAAGTAAAATCAATATGGAATTTTGTGGTCTTAGATTAAAAATATGTAAAATGTATTAAAATATCCTTTTATTTTATATTTAAACATGTCATATGAAAAAATTAAAACTGAAAAATATATTTATTTTAAACGAACCTAACAGAAAAGTACAACAATAACATACCTAGTGTAATTCCACAAAAATAAGGTTCGAAGAGGGTAAAAATTTACGGAGATCTTACCATTATTTTGGAGGTAGAGAAATTGTTTGGATAGACCATTTGTTCAGACCAAAACGAATAAAAAGGGAAACTAAGAGAAATAAATTGAATAGTATTTCACTTGAAGTTCAATATTTATAGTAGGGAAAAGGATCTGAAAAATACTCTAACTTTGGCCGAAATTGTTGTTACGATACCAAACTTTATGGAGGACCTTTTACCCCCCTGCACTATTTAATTAATAGTGTATTTTAAAGGTATATATGTGCCCACGTGGACACATTATTATTTAAAATGATGCAATATTTATGATGTTCACGTAGGCATATATATACCATTAAAATACACTATTAATTAGTACAGAGGGTAAAATGTCCTTTTCAAAGTTTGGTATCGTAACAACAATTTCGGTCAAAGTTGGAATATTTTTCAGACCCTTTTCCCTTTATAGTATAAAATACATAAACTCTAATTTTTGCGCTAATTACATCTTGCCAAAATTTTCTCAAATTACAATAATTTTGGATTTTTCATAACTCGTGTATATATTGTTTCTTAGCCCGATACATAGCAAACGATACTAAGTTATGTATTATTAAATATATAAATATGTATTAGATACATAACTATAAACTAGATTCCTATTGATATATGTTTGAAATAATTGTGATTATGTAGCAACAATAACATTTTTACCAAATACATTGTACACAAACAAAATTGTAATGTATCTAATAGAAGTGGAGTGATATATCCGGATGTTAAGAGAGAAGGAAAAAGGAGTTTTTGTAATTAATTCAAATGATACAGATTTTTAGAAATTATATTATCTGAAGTTGTATAGTTACGTAATTTTCTCATATTTATATCATAGTTCAAGTATTTCCAAAATATACATTACTTATTTTTTTTATTTGACATTTAATATCCACATTAAAATCAAACTGTTTTAAATTTACACCGTAGAAGACCCATTCAAGAGGACCAAAAATTCTTTTACACTTAAAATTTAAATTCGTAATCACTAATTAAAAAAATAATTTCATTCACCACACCATATTCATCTATTACAAACTATACTAGTTGTAATAATGTTGAGTTGAATTGTCAATTTTGTCATGCCCACAGCCTACTTGAGCTTTTTAAGTAAATAAATTGGCATTCCACTTTTCTTGGATACCGACTGGCAACTTCCTTGGTCCAAGAGAACCCGCGTCGACTCGCTCATTCAACTCATTTACAAGAAAAATAATACTTTCGTTGCCTTATTTTATGTGACATTTTTAAAATTTTGAAATTTAAATAAGTCTATTTTTAATCATAATTTTTTTATATATTTTTTAAACATTTTGAATTATTAATTATTATGACTTATAGTATTTTCTATATAGTTTACAAATATATAAATTTCATTTCAAAAAAATTAAAGATTTCATGCGTAAATTTTCGGTCAAACTTAAATTATTTGACTCTCAAAAACGAAAAGTGTCATATAAATTGAGACATATGGAGTAATATTATGCAGTGGGGCCACACATAAATATATCCAGGGGCGGAGGTACACTATGCTCAGATTGGACACCCTTTATCAGAAAATTACATGGTATATATAAGTAAAATTATACTTTAAATGGTTAAATAAGACATGTTGGACGCCCTTAAGCACAGTAAAGTTTCTTAGCCCAGCGGTATCTTTGCCCAACTTGAAGGATTATTGATGCACGCACGGGTTCGAATCCCAGTTGCTACATTTTGTTTTTACATTTTCAGCAAGCTCCTAATTAATTTCTAATTATAGTTAATAAATCAGTTATGTTTTTAATAATTCAAAATTAATATTATCTATTAAAAATCTTAATTAGAGACCTAATCATATTTAATAAATATGTTATTTTTTCAACAATTCAAAACTCATATTATCTATTAGAATAATCTCAAATTAGAGACCTACAACTTAAAAATATAACAAAAAAACAAACAAACTAGTAAACATTAAATTTTAATCACTTTTTCTTTTCACTAAAATTTTAAATAAAATTTAAAGTAATTATTTAGTTTAAATTTAATAAGCAAATTCTATTTTTTTTTTCTATAAAGCTACTAAAGGTGAAAAAGGCTCTATATAGAAATTCTTTTTAGAAAAACTCGTTTGATTTTACTCTTTATTTTTCATCTATTGTTGTTAATTCACCAAAGGTTGGTGAAATCTTGAAGTATAAAAGTGATTTCATTATAAACTGAATTTTCTCTTTCTCTTTTTTCTTTTTCGTTCACTTCCTATTAAATAAACATGAAAATTCAAGCTAAATTTTATGTGGTTTGATTTTAAAAATTTTAGTATATTTTTTAATTTAAAAAAATTAATTGTTAATGTTACGTAGTTTGATTTCAAAATTTTAGTGCACCCATAGTTAGATTATTATTTTTACCTATGCGATTCTTGGACACCCTTTGTGAAATTTCTGGCTACGCCACTGAATATATCAACCGTTATTTTTTTAAAGCAAAAAGGTTCACATGTGTCATTTGAGAAAAAAATTGATCTATGTCATCCATTATATTATTTTTCTTTCGGAAAAAGCTCATTCATATAATTATTTGATAACTGAAATAATATAGATGAGCCAAATTTTTAACGAATGACATAAATAAACCTTTTCTTAAAGTTTGACGACATATTTGAGCTTTTTTCCTTTTAAAAATTATTTAATTGATGACATGACCAAATCATAATTGACTATGTGTAAAAAATAGTTTTGCCAAATGAAAATTATTTTCAATTAACAAATAATGGCATGGATGAACCATTTCTATATGAAAATGGCATAATGTGCCAAATTTTAAATGAATCACATAGATGAATTTGATTTCAAAGTTTGACATCATATTTGAACCTTTTACCTTTTTTTTAATAGATTTACAAAGTCAAAGTAGACAAGTAAAAAATAATGAATGAAGAACTTCTATTTGTGGTTAGTTTAGTGGTCGTTTTTTTTTTTTTTTGTCTCTCATTCATTGTTCATTATTCATATTATAGTTCAATTAATTCAGATTTGCATCCGACAAATATGGTTCATTTCGGGTAATGCTTCCTACCAAAACTTTTTGAAATAGGTAGGATTAAAAATCAAGACCTCTAGTTGGGAAATAAACAGTCTCATCCACTACACTAGATCTTTTGATGATAATGTTAGTATTAGTTTGTAGCAACACAAAGTAAAATAATTTTTTCTATTAAAATTTAAATAGGAGTGAAAAACTCAAACCTAGTACATTTCTATTGGAATATGAATTTTTATTTCCTTGATCGCTAGATTAGCTTCTTATGGACAATCCTTGCTTCTCTACTTGTATTCTTTAATTTGAAGTTAGATTTACAATTTTATAGTAAGTGAAATTTAAATATCATTTTCTTTTAGATAATATATGGAATCATAGTTATCTTTGGAGTCTAAAATCCAATGCTCAAAGACATTTCACACATAGTGTTATGCTACATTAGTCATATTACTTTCTTTTATGATACTGAAATAGATGAAATAGAAATTGAATAACAAATTAATACGATAATAAACTAAATTATGTGCATGAAATGGTCTAAATTAATTTAATTTTTTGAATACATGGCATGTACACTCACCATCCTCATCCATAAAAGGACCACAAAGACTTCTACTTGATTACTTGTGATGTGCAATTTCAACACCAATGATTTGGGATAGGGATCCCCTTCTCTCCAAGGCAATAACCCCACAATTGACAATTTTTTATTTATTTTTTCCCTAAAAAATAAGAAAATTATTTCATGTACATTGGATGCTACTATATCACTCTATCTACCCATAATCCTACATACATTTGTAGAATAGTAAGCAGAGGTGATCACCAACAAGAATAATAGTGGAGTTGTAAGTAGTCATTTATTCTTAATCAGAGGTTTCGAATTCGAGTCCTCTCGAGTACGCAGTTATCTTTGTTTAAGGTGAATACAATGTCCTTCTTATATGATTTAATTCCTACCAAAAATTCTCATCTCTTCTATTTTTTCCTCCTCATTATTCATGGTCAGCCTCCACTAATTATTTATGTAAATATACCCTTCAACCATCTAGTTTGGCGACATAGCCCGTAGCCGCAATATACATTATCTACACAACTTGGTTGTATATACATTTAGTATAAAATATACAATACTTATATAATATATACCTATTTTATAAATTAGATAGGCCAAAGACATTCAACTGTATTTTTTTCATTACTCTTACTTTCATCTGTTTCATTTATGAGATGGTATTTGATTGAACATAAAAATTTAAGAATAATTTTTTTTTGAAAAAAATCTTTACATTAAAATAAGTCATAAACATTTATATGACTATAAATTATTTTTGGAATAGCAAGAGGATTGCAAGAGCCCTAATTAATGATTTTCTTGTCTTTGCGTGTAGCACAAACAAGATAGACGTGTAACATCCAAATTAAAATCATTATCTATCATTAACAAATACAAAATTCCTATCTGCTGAATATATATATATAATATATAATATATCCTAAGAAGCTAGAACAATTAATTCCAGTTTACTTTTTAGGTATAAAAGTCTAATTATAGATGTGGAAATCCAGGACCTCTTGTTTTATACTTCCACTTGTTTTCTTGTTTCTATCAAAAGAGACATCATCTTTTATTTACTATTCCCTCGTTCCTTTTTATATGTCATTTCTTTTTATAAATAGTTAGTCCATAATACTTGTCATTTTATAAAATCAATGCATAAATTATCATATTATTCTCTTTTTACCCCTGTGAGTTATTAGTCTTGAAAATATACATTTGACCAACTTAGAAAAGTTAAGTAAATGATTCATGTTCATTGGTTAAATTAATTAATCAAAATAAATTAATTCATATTCATTGATTGAAAATTTGAGTTTCAAAAAATTAAATAAGGGTAGAATAGTAAATTTGCTTAGTTTCTTAATGCACGTAAAATCTATAATGGTGACATATAAATAGGAATAGAGGGAGTAGATTATATATTGTCTTGAAGAGCAGTGTGTCATCGTATTTCTTGCTATGGACAAACAACCCTGTGACTGTTTTGTCTAAAAACACTTTCTTCGTTTTAATTTATTTCAAAATTTAAAAAAGTAAAGAATTTTTTAATGTGGTCTAAGACTAAAGATATGTACACTATATAAAATGACTATTAATCATAATATTAAACATATCATGTGAAAAAATAAAATTAAGGAAATATCAAAAAAGGAAATATGTTACAAATCTAAGTTAAAAAGTAATAATATAGGCAAAAAAGTAGACAAGAAATATATAAGCTGAGAGCACTAGAAAAAGGGAGATAGAGATGATAGTTTTCTTATTCTTCTAAATATTCAAGTGTATACAATATCCCTTATGCCTATAGTTATGGTATTACATAGAGGCCTACAAAATATTAGTCATAAACATGACATTAATCATGAAGATAATGGAAGAGATTATGAAGGTGTAAGGTTACAAAAGTAATGGTCATAAATGTGGAGGTTATCTTCATAGTGGAGATAATTAGTGAGAGTAACTTTTTGATATTGATGACATTCACACTATAACATTTTATAACAAAATATACATTTTTTTAAACAGGCTAAAAAAAAGTAAGACAAACAAATTGAAATTAATAACATAAGTTTTTTTGATTCTCAATCTGACGAATTCGTGTTTATTCCGTGTATGATTCATTTGAAGAAAACACTCTATCAAGGACTTTTCCAGAATTCAAAATCAAAATCCCTTATTAAAGGAAAAATAACCTCATCTATTGCAACATATGCTTTGGTAGTTATTTTATTATTATCCTTATTTAGAAATGGAAATTTGATGTACGAACACAGTTTCAACAAATTTTACTAATTAAAAGTTATCTAATTTGTACGGTAAATTTAGAGTTATTTCAATGGTATAGTGGGTTTCTTTCCCTTGATTCCATTAACACGTGTATTACAAATTTTTTTCCTTTTCACGGATGGGCAAAGAAAACCTAAGTCTGAACTGGGTACCATAACACTATACTTATAATAGGCACTAAGTTTAGGTAACTCTAATTTAATCCATCGGTTAATTAGAAATTACATTTGAGTATCTATACCTAAGATCCCATACTTTGTGACGTATCTTTTAAACCCATTAACTGGAAATTTTACACAAATTCCATAGTGTTAAAAAGCTAAATACATCTTATTCCTATTCTTTTTCAAATTATAAAAAAATCCCTTTGATGGAATCTGGATTCATTCAAAAATATCGCAATACATCGTGTCCCGATTTCAGATATATCCCTCAACGTTCCGATATATTGCATCTCATATTTAGATACATCACCCAGCATCCCGATACATCACGTACGTTCCGATACATCACATACGTTCCGATACATCACGTAAAGTAATGTATCCGAGAATAGGAAAGAGTAGGAATTTTTGTTATTTTTCAAATGATAGAAAATTTTAGAAAATATGATAAAATAAGTTGTGTATTTAATTAATATTGGGAAAATTGTATGAAATAGCAAACTATTAATTCAAATTAAATGCTATAGCCATAGTTTATTTTATTTGTAATTCACAGCAAACATCCCATTTTTTTTGCCATTTGATTCGGTATACAATTAGCCATTTTCGATATACAATTAGCCATTTTATACATTTCGGTATAAAATGTATAAAATGCGTTTGTGTTTGTATAAAGCGAGAGAAAAGTGTATAAACAAATACATACATTTTCGTCCTATACACTTATAATTATACAAATACAGGTCTTATTATACAAATTACTATGTATAAATAAATTTATACAAAACTGAATAATTTGTATAAAATTGGATGTATCTAGCGAATTATACAAATCAAAAGCTGCATAGCAAACATAAAATTTGCTATGGAGCGCAATTATGCAAACTATAACTATAACATATAAATATAATTTTTATGTTTGCTATATGTGAAAGTTGCTCAATAATTTTTCCTTAATTTTAAACCTTAGCCGATCACTTTAATTTGGGTTATCCTTCCAATGATACAAATCAACATACATTATGCTTCACACAATATCTATGAAAGCCCATAAAAGTAAGGATAAATTACTTAACTACACAATCTTTCTTTCCATATATTCTAAAATTCCCTATCCTTTCAAAATCTTTCAAAAATCCCTCTTTTCCTCTTTTTCTCTCCTTTTCCGAATACATTATTCACATCCCTTCCAATCCAATGATTTTGTTCATATTTTACGCCTAAAACCACTCTCATTTATCAACAGTTACATCAATTACTCAATTTTTTAATTTCAAATCTATTCTCTCTCAAGTTCATCGATTTCAAGTTTCTAAAGATGTAGAACTATTTCTTCATCAATTTTTTTTATTCCAATTCTTCAGATGTCCTTTTTTCTTAAAAAATAACTTTTTCTTTACAATTTTCTGATACATGATATGAATTATGCTTTCTCTTTTTAGTATGATACCTTGTGTCTTTGACTTTGATGATGAAAATTTTCATGAAAATAGATCTAATCAACTCATTATTATTCCGATGATGATGATTGGGCTGAAAATTGATCCAAAAGATTGTAGGATTCATTAACAATGGAGAATCACAATATTTAGAAGACAAAGTAGAAGAATTATGAAATTTCATCATTTAAAGTGAATGTGGAAAACCCCCCAAAAAAGGTAGAAGAGTTGCATCCGTTATGTGGTGTGTTATCTTTGAAGAAAATGATCAAAGATTAACAATCTTTGAAGAAAATGATCTATTCGTGGGCTCGGACTTCAGATCGAGATTCATGGGTGACGTCATTGTTAACAGTGAAAAAAGGATACAAGAGTGAATGTTTTAGAAGGAGAAGGAGAAGAAGGATATACATTAGTCTTTTAAAGTAAATGTAGAAAAAAATGGATGTACATTCGTCTTCTAAAGTGAATGTTGAGAAGGAAAAGTTGAAACAAATTAGATTGTTGATTTTATTTTTCCGATTTTTTCTTGTTCATCTTTTTATGATATATATGGGTTCAAATTTTTAATGCATCCAGTTGTTTTTGTTTCTTAAATTAATGTATAATACTTTCGTTTCAACATTATGTTACATTACAATTTCATCATGCACAATGTATCGTGTTCAAATTACTAAATTATCTTACGATTATAGTTTGGAATACATTAACTAGATTTTTATTGTATTAAGTTAATTTTGTTTCTTAATTAATGTATAATGTCTTTGTTTCAACACTACGATACATTACAATTTTATCATGCACAGTGTATCATGTTCAAATATTAGTTTTGATACATAACCTTAATTAGTTTTGATACTTGATACAAAACTTCTACCAAATGTATCATTTATCATGTATCTAGGTTTGACTATGTATCTTCTACCTTATCCAAATTTAGAAGGACGTGTATTCGTACACACTACCAAATTATATGCGTGATACATAAACCTTACTATTTTCATAGCTAAATATGTGTGGTAAAAAAAATTGTATCTAAATCTATCGATATCGTCTTTTTCTATTGTAGATAGACATCTAATAAAGTGATTAACAAATTGATACATAACAGCGTGTCATGACTACATAATAGCGATCTTGACACACACCAATACATCTGATACTTATTAACTTATGTATATATGATATATTAAAGTCCCATACAAGTATATGTATCAAATTCATAAATGGTGATACAAAAATGTTATTATAAAATTTGTTCAATTTGAGGCAAGATGTGAAGATCTTGCATTTATGTATCTGATACAATAAATATGAAGCACATTAATATATACATTAAATCAGTCTAATTGATAGTAAAAAACGTAAGCGTAATTTATGGGATTTTATTAAATTTTCAGATTTATTTCATGTTTTAGCGCAACAGATTGACACTTATTGTAGGGCAACACCGGACAACCAATTATATATGTATTCGGACAGTCAATTATGTATCCGGATAGCTGATATTTTAGGAAATTTTTGTAAAATAGAAAAGAGTAGGGATAGAATGTAATTGAAGTCTTACACTATGAAATTTATGTAAGTTAAACTAAAAGTAATTCTAACAATTACAACTTGTCAAAGATTATAAATTGAAAAACATACGCAATCTTATGAGTTTGTAAGCATATACTCCCTCTGTCCAATAATAGTTGCCCACTATTGACTTATCTCACCCCTTAAGAAACAATAAATAATATAGGGTAATATTACTGTTTTACCCTTTGACTTTATTAAATTTAATGCATTGAGAAATATGTTAGATGATAAATACTCCATCCATTTCAAATTAATTGAATTGTTGAGACATTTTTCATTTTTCAAATTAACTTAATTGTTCAATCTTCAAGACTATTTTTAGAATATTCTTCCAATTTTACCCTTCATTAGTTAGTATTAGAATTAGTTATTATAATTAATGTTTTAGTTATTTTAAGCATAAATTTGAAATAATTAATAAAGGTAAAAATGGAAAACTATGCCTACTTTATGCCTTAATCTTCTTTTCTGTAAGGGTGTGAAACACCTCAACAATTCAATTAATGTGAAATGGAAGGAACAATATTTAATAGCAAGGGTAAAATAGACACAAAATATAAATTATCTCTTGATTTTCTAAACTGGATAAATATTATTGGACAACTATTTTTAGTATAGTGGACAACTATTATTGGACGAAGGGAGTAATTTCATTATCTATATAAAGAAGTTTACGTCTTCTGATATTTATTTAGTCTTGATTTCACTCGTAATTTCACGTGGCAAGATTTTATGCTAATTAGTTATGGTGATTTAAGCTTAATTTAAAGCGAATAAAGCGAAAAATTGAATTGATCAAAATGAACCTCAAGAATCAATTAGTTCTTCATATATAGTTTATGCTTGATAATATTAATTCTGAATTAACTAAAAAGAAGATCTTAAAATAATTTGATCTTAACTGATTTCAAATTTTAAATTTTATTTTTAACCGTATCAATAATTTCAATTTTCAGTATATGAAATATGTCATTAATATTTCAAAAGCAATGAATTAAATTGTCCAAAAAATTTTCAATTCAATTCATAAAATATAAATTAAAAACTGAATTACATGAGAACTATAGTTGAACAGAATAAAATATACCCTCATACAATCACTAAATTTTTGAACAATTTTAACCCCTCCTCTTTTTCCTCTTCTTCATCCCAAAAATATTTTGTACAAACCTTTTTCATAAGAAAAACAAAAGTATTCAATACAAATACCAAGAAAGAAGAAAAACAATTATAAATTGTTCATGCAACGGAAGAAAGTTCTCCACAATCATAATATATTTTTTCCTAAAAAACAATTATTGTATGAAAGATCTTATCTAATTTTTAATATTTATATCAATAACTTTTTTAATTAACTCATAAAAGAGTAGGTTTTGATAATATATAAAAGGGAAAAGGCTCAAAAAGACCATCAAACTTTAAGAAAAGATTTATTTATGCCATCCGTTAAACGTTTTGTTCATCTATGCTATTTCCATTTGAGAAAATGCTCATCCATACCATTATTTGTTAACTGAAATAACATAGATGAGCCAAACTTTAAATGGATGACATAGATGAATATTTTCGCAAAGTTCGATAGCATATTTGAGCCTTTACCTTTTTAAAAATAATTTAATTAATGACGTGGCCGAATCATAATTGACCACGTGTAAAAAATGGTTTTGAAAAATTCATTTTTTTCTTCTCAAACGAAAATAGCATAGATGAGCCAAACTTTAAACGGATGACATAGATGTGCCTTTTCTCAAAGTTTGATGATATATTTGATCATTTTCCTCATCTAAAAAGTACATGAAATAAGGATTCCTTGAGGGTAGAAACATTCAACCTCCAAATATGAGGGATCAAGATTCAAGTGCAAAAGTGGATTGGGCAAAACAATGAAACAGAAATCTAACACTCTCTTTGACATAGAAAAAGAAGCTTTAGTTGAAATTCAAAAGTGGTCTGATCTCCATGAGAAGGTGTTGAAACAGAAATCTAAGGTTCACTGGCTTGAAGTAGAAGACAAGAACAACAAGTATTTCTTTGCCTGTATGAAAACTAGAGCCAACTGCATGATTAATATTTCTATTCATATGATTCTCAGTCATGAACGAGTAAAAGGTTACATATAAGGATGTGTTACCTAGATGTATGATCAACGTAGACATCCAGAAGGCATATATATGACTCTTGAATGGGTGTTTCTTGAACAAATACTTACAAAATTGGGATAATGATTTGTGTTACAACAGTGAGATACAATTTCCTGATTAATGGCAGATTGTCCAACACTATGGAGAGGACTCAGACAAGGTGACCCTATGTCCCCTTATCTGTTTGTACTGTCTATGGAATATCTAAGCAGATCACCAAGCGAGCTCTTGTGTCATGGGATAAAATATGCTTACTCAAAGGATCGGGAGGACTGAACATCATCAATATGCGAATTTGGAATCAAGCAGCACTTTGCAAAAAACATGCAAGTCAAGAACCCCAAGAGGGGCTCTGCTCAAGGCACGCTTCGCAGCTGTGGTACAATACATGGTGTATGAGGGGGAAAGAAATGCCAAAATTTTCAACAAGGAATAAGTAAGCAGTCATAAATGAGCTAAAAGCAGATCACATGTGAAACTCTTTACTCATATTCTGTCTCTATAGTATTGGTGGACTTGTAGTTGTGTTGGATATTTGCAATGAGCAATCAGGTTTGATTGACCTTGTCTTTGTATATATTTACTGGTGATTAATAAAAATGTTAGTTGATTGCCAAAAATATGGTGCCTTGACAAGTTTAACATTTCACAAGTTCTAAGTCCAGATCAAATCATAAGAAGCTGAGAAAATTAAGTCTGCAGAAAAAATTGGGACTTACGGATGCCATCTACAGGACAGGACATAAAGTTAAGCATTTAGCTTGAATTCTACGGACAGGATCTACAGTCCGTAGATCAATCCATGGACCGTAGATGGGATCATGGAACATGTTGTTGGAATGTATGTGTCCACCTATCAATCAAGGACCAGGTCCTTTGACTCAGCAAGAACAGTAACTAAAAATATGCGTCCACTTGTTTCGATGGCACCAGGTCCTCAGCACAGTTACAATAACAAACAGTAAAATAAGTGTTGAAAGTAAAGATCGAACAAGCAACTTTACGTGGAAACCTCCTTTCTCAAGGGAGTAAAACCACGACCTGGCCTATCAGGACTTTTCAAACTGCTTTCACTAATCTTCTCCAAGCAAAAGTAAAAGCCAGTTTACAAAATGAGATTAGCCTGCTAATCTCCACACTAAGCAATACCTCCTATCACTTAGCTGAGCCAGAGCAGAAACAACACTGCCCACTAAGCTATCACCCCTAGATAACTTAGACTTTTCTAAGCGGATACAACACCGCCCACTAAATCAACTAACTCCTAGATGACTTAGAATTTAACTAAGCAGCAAAACAATGCTGCCCACTAAACCAGTTAAACTCAACTGATTTAGGCTTTTAGAAACCGAAAAAAAAATCTAATTCCTTGATAGATTAGGAATAGATTTACAATATAAGCACATAAGACACAAAGCTTTACATACAACAAAGACTCTTTAGTACTCCATCTGATCCCTTGTTGATATGAGCAATGTTCTTCCTTGAAGATGACCTTCTTTTCAAGCTTATGAATTTTTAGAGAAAATCCAAGTTTAGTTTGCCAAGTCTTGAGTTTGTGTTTGTTGGAAAGAGATAATCTATTGAAAGTGAACACAAACTCTTTGAGCCAATCTTATTGGCAGAAGGCCTGCTGTTAGAAAAGTTGTGCACCTGCCGTAGCAGCTTTTTTGACGTATCAACTTTTATGACAGCTGTCTTTTCACCTTTCCATATCGCAGTCTTGCAGGGACCAGGTCCCTTGCTAACTTCTTTATGAGTTCTTGAAAGGTTTGCTGGATGACTTCCTTCTTTGGATGAATGAATTAATTATGGTGTTTGTCATGTATAAAATATCAACCATAAAGAATTATTACCGATTGGACAAACACCCTCCTCCGTTCTGATTGGTGTAGTACGCTGACGCCTCACCAACCTCTGACACGACAACTTTACAACTGTACCCCATTATGCATCTGATGGAGATGATAGAGAGAACTCTGCTGGGAACTAGGTCCCTACATTTGTGAGACATTGAAATAGACAATCACGTCTGCTCTTTCTATTGGTGTATGACACTGTACTTTTCACCTACCACCTGACGTGATAGCTTTACAGCTGTACCTCATTTGAATATGGACGAGAGCACTCTGCCGGGGACTAGGTCCCTGCATTTGTGAGGATCATCAAAACACCTAGAATATAACATTTACCCCCTTTTTGATGATTACACACAAATATTCCTCACACTGAGTGTATTCATTCACTTCCCTGTCAACAGTCCCAGTAACAAAGATCTGGTTCTTTGTTAAATCGATAAGTTTGTTAAATCATCAAAACTTCATATCAACTTCGAACTAATATCTCATTTCAGCTTCGAACTAACATCTCATTTCAGCTTCGAACTAACATTTCCCCCCTTTTTGATGATAACATACTTATTCACCAGTCCCCCCTATCAACAAGAACTCTTTGGGTAATTGGAGTTTTATCATCCCCAAAGTTTGTCAAATCATCAAAACATTAAAATAGCGTATTCCCTCTTTTTGATGATGACAAACTTGTTCGACTTCTTCCCCCTACCGGCATGACCACATCCTTTTCAAGTAGCTAGCATTGATTTATTCCCCCTATCAGCATGATCGTGTCCTCTTCAAGTAGTTAGCATTTATTCCCCCTATCGGCATGACCATGTCTCCTTCAAGTAGCTAACACCATTGATCTCATACCTTAATAGCAACTTTCACCCTTTTGACATCATAAAAAGGGGTTAAAGCAGTAAACCAAGTTGACAGAAATGCAGTTCAAGCAAATTCATGGCTACTTGGGCAATAATGAGCATGAGTAAGAAGGCATAAATTAATGAGACAAGTCAGTAGAAGCAGGACATATTTTCATCCATAAATAAAAGATTAGCCATCAAAGCATTGTAAATATGACTACGAATGAAAACCAGAACAATGCCACTTAGGTTCGATAGAAAAAGAGGAATGAGGACTGACTTAGAAAGATAGGAAGAGAAGGGATGACTTAGAGGCAAGGGATTTGAGAGAATAGAATTAGTAGAGCATATCCCTTAGCATGGTATTTTTAGAAGCCTCATTTGAGGTTCACATTCTTTGCTACCCAGGCTTCATGTTGAACTTTCAGGGATGCCATTTTTCAATTTTTTTTTCCAACCTGGTCCCACTGATAGTGTTGTTTCAGTATCCCTGTTAGCAAGATCAATTATCACAACTTCCAACACTAGCCTGAGTTTCGCATAACAGAAAGATTGGTAAAATCAAACTCACTCAAGGCATCCGAGATGAATAGATCAATAATTGAGGAACCAAAAAAATGATTTTTTTTTAATCAGACACCCTCCTATTCAGAATACTTTCAGTTCTCAGAATATCAACTTCCCTTTTTTGAACATCATCTTTTCCACTGCTTCCTTGTGCTAGGTGGACCTGGTCCCTCTTCAAACTTAAAAACATTTTCATTAGAAAATTATCCAGTAAGAACAAAGAGTTTACACATTTGAAGTGTTTTTGAGGAGGTAGAAAAGAGGTTTTGAAAATTTATGACTTTGGAAGGGGATTTGAAAAGAAATATTGAGTATAAAGGAAGTGAAAGAGTGTATTATGTGAAAAAGAGTGTCATTTTGGTATTCAAAAGATGGGATAACGGTCAGATACCTGAATGAAAGATATGTGGCAATTGCAACGATTATCATACATAATTCAAAATGCAATGTTAAGGGTGCTAACCTTCGAGAAAGGACCAGGTTTCTCTCTGTAGTTTGAATGTGGTTGCCTTGATCTGTCCTGACTTCCCTTTTCCTTCAGCGCTTTTGCCATGTGTATATTACCTACAAAAGGTATGAGACTGCATTTGCTAAAACATACATAACTGAAAAACAAGGATACCTGCTCCCTTTGCATAGTCATGAGAGAGTTGATTACTTTAAGGAAGATCCATTCAAGAAGGTTTCAGCATTCCCAATCATCAGTTTGATTATCTCAGTCAGGTCTTCTAAGAGCTTCAAGATATGGCTTGATCCACAAACGTTGAACCCATAAAGCTGCACTTGCTACATTCTCTGCCTCAGCTGATGAAAGAGCAACTGAATCTTGCCTTTTAGTTTCCCCATGAGTGAGAGATCAGCCTATAGCATAAGCCACTCCTGAGGTACTCTTTCCATCAACTTGATACCCAGCATAATCAGCATCACCATGTACTCCAAATCAAAAAGTCTCTTGATGAGCAAAATAGAACCAAGTCCCTGTCTTCTTCAATTGTCTTAAGATTCTTTGAGCAGCCTTCAAATGTGATTCCGTTGGATAATCTTGGAATCTTGAATAAATCCTGACACTTGTATCATTTACATCTAGACCAGATCTATCCACATCTAACTTCGAGTTGGTCCCCATGAGAGTATCAATTAACTTGGCATCCATAATATGAAACTTCTTCAGTAACTTCTCTGAGCTGGTACCAGGTCCCTGTCTTAGCAACCCTTTATGATGACATTACCCCTTTTTAGCATTGTCTTGACTTCAAGTACTTTAAGCCTTTGAACAACTCCATGATGAACTTTTCTTGACAAAGAAGGGTACCTTTAGAGGTTTGTTGAATTTGTAGCTCTAAGAAGAAATTTCCTATCATGCTCATTTAGAACTCACTACCTATGAATACCGCCAACTCTTCACACAACAATTCAAAGGTTTCTCCAAAGATGGCATCATCGATATACACTTGAATGATCAGCAATTCCTTTCTTATGATTTCAAAAAGAGGGTTTTGACAATTGTACCTCTTTTGAAGCCATTGTTGATGAGGAACTTGGACAACCTATCAGCTTGTTGGGAACCGAGTGTCATACTTTATTTCTTTCAAACTGAGCTTGATCAGTTTCTTCATTCTCACCTTCAGAATTCACATTATCAATTTGAACCACATCATCCTTGTTCAGCACTGTCTATAGGACTGGGTCCCTCATCAGGTTCATCATCTGCATCAACTTCCTTGAGATTGCTGGATTCATGAAAAGGATTTTCTTCAGCAAGCTCACTGTTTAGACCGTTTATCTGAATCTGAAGCAGCACTTCCATCTCATAATCTTTTTTTTTTTGCAACTTCTCAATTCTTCCAAACTCATCAAAAATCACATAACCACCTTTTTATACACCCGATAAGCCTTGCTAAACGAAGAGTATACCACAACTATTATTTCATCATTATTGAGATCAACTTTCTCAATATTATCATTTTGGTCACAACACATGTAGTATTTACCACTTCAGCCGAGAGTTCTTTGGAAGATTAAAAGTCTGGATATTCCACTTGAAGGGTGGTCTGATCTGCTTCTTTTAACACCAGCATCACAAACTTTGTCATCTGTAAATTTTATTTTGAGTAGACCGAGGACCAGGTCCCTTGACACAAGTTTGTTAAACAGAGAAGCCCTCACATGGCTGAATCTTCTGAGTCATTGATCAGCATTCTCACCTTGACCCTGTTACTACGAGCAGTATTTAGATCAACAATATACATGTTCTCGCATCTCTTTTCTGTCAAGATCATCACCCGAGAAAGCAAGTTTGTGACCACACATTCTTTCTGATAAGGACTTAACTTTATTTCATTCATCACTCATTTATGAAACACTTGAAAGATTGTACTTCAACCATTGACATAGTACACATCCTCAATAGTGTGTTCCATAAATTTCCCAAACATGTCTGCCCCCCAAAAAATATACCCTTTCTTGCCATTGCCAAATGAGACACCTGCACCTTGAAATGCCCTGAGAGAGAGGAAGTTTTGTAATTTTCTCAGTCATGTGCTTTGAGCATCCATTTATTCATAAACCACACCGACTGATGCTACCTCCTCTCACTTGCATATCAAATCACTTGTTAACCTTGGGAACCCATTTGAGACGAAGTTTCCAGTAAGCAGATAACAGAGTGATAAGAAAATCTTTTGTCCAGTAAGACAGACTGACTTTCTTCAACTTGGGACCATAAGCAGGACCAGGTCCCTTCTTCAGTCTATTCCTCTGTTTGGAATAGTTCGACGAATTTCCTTCATATTTTTTCAAAACAGGACAATCTCTCTTAAGATGTCCATCTCGACCACGATGCACACACAACAAATCATCAACATCATAAATAGATTTTCTGTGAAGATTGTATGGGGGATCTATCTTTTCACAGCCCAACCCTCTTCTATTGTTGTTGCCTTGACCAATTAGATTTGTAAGAGTCTTAGAGGAATTGGTCCATTTAAGAGATTTTTCCAGTTCTTTTTTTACACGGACCAGGTTCCTCTCCAGCAGAAGATTTCTCTCCAGAGCCAATTTCATCTTCATTTCAGCAGTGTGCAACTTATTTTCAAGCTCCAGCTGCATGTTGTTGGCCTCGTTCTTTCCTTTAAAAACTGTAGTAGTCGCCCCTTTTATCTTTTCCTTCAGTTCTAGAGTTTCAGCTTCTAGAACAACCATTTGACTTTCAATATAATATATTTGGGCAACTGAAGCAATTTTTCCATCTTGAGAGAGGTCTAGGCTATCGTTCACGAGATCTTTCTCAGTTGTCAGCTCACTTATCAAATCAAGTAATACAACATCTAGCTTTCTCAATTTACTAGTAGAAAGGGTATTCAACTTTTGCTTGAAATCTGATAAAGTTACCTTTTCATCAGCATCTTTCTCATCTGACTTTTCCATGAAAGCATCATCTGAGTGTTCAACATCATCTGAATCACTTGAGGAATTTCCCTATGCTACTAGATCCTTCTTCACCGCCTGGAAAAAAGCTTCTCTTCTGCTTATCTTGGGACGGACCTGGTCCTCCTTTTTGTCTTTACCTTCTTCAGTCTTGACAAATTCCATGTGGTCAGCTTTGTGCGTAGGACAGTTTCTAATGGAGTGACCTGGTAGATCGCACTAGCCATACACTTCACTTGAGCTGGTAGCCTTGTCATGATTTTCTTTCTTCTGATCGGCCTCATCAATCAGATCTGTCCTCTTGTCTTTGCCCTCGAGAAAGAGACCCTCCCCTTTTCTGTGCATCTTATGAACTTGAAGATGCTCAATAGTGTATACAACATTACATCAGGTTCTTTTGTCTCATTTCCATTCACAAAATCATTTGTCCAAGATCTAGGAAGAATTTCCAGTATCTTAGAGACTTGTTTGACAACATAGACTGGTTCTTCAAGGAACATGAGCTCATCTGTAATGGTGAAGAATCTGGTGTGCATTTCATGAATGGGTTCACTTTCTTTTATGGTGAAGCCTTCAAACTGAGTAGTAAAGAGATCTAGCTTAGATTTCCTTATTTCCTCAGTGCCCTCATAAGTTGTTCTCAACAAATTCTAGATTTCCTTGGCTGATTCACAAGATGAGATCAGATCGTATTCATTTACACTAAGGCCACACATCAGTAGCTTCCTTGCTTTGTGATTTTTCTGGACTAATGGTTTGTCAGAGTCATTATATTGTTGTCGAGTTTTGGGAATGACTCTTGTGACCTCTCCATCTTTAACCTCCATAATTGGCACATAAGAACCTTTACATATGACGTCCCATACTTCTATGCCCTCAGCCATAAAATAGTCTCTCATCCAAATCTTCCAATATCTATAGAACTGACCATCAAGAAGAGGAGGTCTTGTGGAGGACTGAATTCTTTCCTGATTCAGTGGTGACGTCATTCCTCGCAGAAACTTCGATCTTGGTGTTAATCAGATAGAGAGCCCACGCTCTGATACCACTTGTTGAAATGTATGTGTCCACCTATCAGTCAAGGACTAGGTCCTTTGACTCAGCAAAAATAGTAACTAAAAATATGCGTCCACTTGTTTTGATGGGACTAGGTCCTCAACACAGTTACAATAATAAACAGTAAAATAAGTGCTGAAAGTAAAGATTGAACAAGCAACTTTACGTGGAAACCTCATTGCTCAAGGGAGTAAAACCACGACCTGGCCTACCAGGACTTTTCAAACTGCTTTCACTAATCTTCTCCAAGCAAAAGTAAAAGCCAGTTTACAAAATGAGATTAGCCTACTAATCTCCACACTAAGCAATACCTCCTATCACTTAGCTGAGCCAGAGCAGAAACAACATTGCCCACTAAGCTGTCACCCCTAGATAAGTTAGACTATTCTAAGCGGATACAACACCGCCCACTAAATCAACTAACTCCTAGATGACTTAGAATTTGACTAAGCAGCAAAACAATGCTGCCCACTAAACCAGTTAAACTCAACTGATATAGGCTTTTAGAAACCGAAAAAAAAATCTAATTCCTTGATAGATTAGGAATAGATTTATAATATAAGCACATGAGACACAAAACTTTAAATACAACAAAGACTCTTTAGTACTCCATCTGATCTCTTGTTGATATGAACAATGTTCTTCCTTGAAAATGACCTTCTTTTCAAGCTTATGAATTTTTAGAGAAAATACAAGTTTAGTTTGCCAAGTCTTGAGTTTGTGTTTGTTGGAAAGAGATAATATATTGAAAGTGAACAGAAACTCCTTAAGCCAATCTCATTGGCTGAAGGCCTGCTGTTAGAAAAGTTGTGCACTTGCCGTAGCAGCTTTTCTGACGTATCAACTTTTATGACAGCTGTCTTTTCACCTTTCCATAACGCAGTCTTGCAGGGACCAGGTCCCTTACTAACTTCTTTATGAGTTCTTGAAAGGTTTGCTGGATGACTTCCTTCTTTGGATGAATGAATTAATTATGGTGTTTGTCATGTATAAAATATCAACCATAAAGAATTATTACCGATTGGACAAACACCCTCCTCCGTTCTGATTGGTGTAGTACGCTGACGCCTCATTAACTTTTGACACGACAACTTTATAGCTGTACCCCATTATGCATCTGATGGAGATGATAGAGAGAACTCTGCTGGGGACTAGGTCCCTACATTTTTGAGACATTGAAATAGACAATGTCGTCCGCTCTTCCTATTGGTGTATGACACTATACTTTTCACCTACCACCTGACGTGATAGCTTTACAGCTGTACCTCATTTGAATCTGGACGAGAGCACTCTGCCGGGGACCAGGTCCCTGCATTTGTGAGGATCATCAAAACACCTAGAATATAACACCTGCCAATGTCATTTTCTTTCGTGATTGTTTTGGTCTTTTCCCACTCTTTTAATCCCTACACTATGACGTTTTAGCCTATTCTAAGTGGGATTAATGGGAGTTTAGTTGACATAACCCTTCCCATTCATGCATAAAGCTCAAGAAACAAATCAGTATGATCAAACTCCTCTCAAGCAAGAAGTAGGGTTTCATAGCTTCAAGTTTTAGTTCAAGGATATTTGATCTGCATGTTAAGCTTGACCTCCTAAGTAGCCTTCTCGATGGGATGATGCCTTTTATTTCTTAATGCCAAGATAAAAGTTGGTTGAAGGTGCAATCAATTCTTTGCTCTGAGTGCCATACCAAGTGTGGTTTGACCTGAAATGTGAAAATGTTAGCTAACATGGTGTAAAATAACATCTTACACCTCAATGTGTTTGTAAAACTAATTGTTGTACTATATTTTTCTTGTACCCGAGGTGGAAGGTATCCCGTCAATAAGTCGGTTATAAAAAAGAACTACCACAACCCTCTTTATCCATATATGCGATCATCTATACTTTATGAAACTCACATAAGTGGAGTTCTCAAGGAATAGACTGACGTTCAATTTTTAGTATGAGGTAGGAGTATGGTGTGCACGCTACCCTCCCAGACCCCCCTTGTAGGATTACACTGGGTATGTTGTTGTTGAGGATAAGACAAGTCCTGAAACTAATACTGCAATATTTTATAGATGCAACATAAGTAGTTATTTATAGAACTTTCAAATGCAATACATCTTTATAGAGATGGATACCTTGTTAGTCGCTCTTTACATCCTATGAGTTTCGCATAATATGTAACAATTACCACACTCTACTATGAGACTATTAAGGTATTTCTACCTTTTCAGGAAGTTCAGTGTCTTAATTCTGTAGGAATACATGAATGCAAAAAAAACTGCAAAATTGACCAATAAGATGGAACTAGTCCCATGAAGTTTGGATTATATCCAAAATGATCTATGAGGTAGTCCTTAATCTTAGTATCAATAATAGACATTCATGGAACTTTTATGGTACCCTCCACATCACCATATTGTGAGACAATGCACCCGTAGACAATTCATGCCACCGGGCAAATCCAATAATACCAAATCCACCACTTTGAAATTCTCTGAAATTATAGCAAGAAGAATTAGCATTGTTGTTAGGTTCAATATTTAACATGTTATTTTGGACTTGTGTGAAAGAGTAAACTTACTAGTTTGGGGATGAAGAAACCTGAGAAGAGATTGAAAAGCGAGAAGAAAGCTGCAGCGAAGATTGAAGCTACATGGTGTTTTGGTGTGATAGCAACAGTCATCATTTCGTAGTACGTAAATTATAGGAAGGAGAAGAAGTTCACAAAGTAGATTTAGAAAAATTTAGCTGTTGTCAACTCAAAGCCAACCATTGTTTATAGTATAAGAGTGTAGTATGTGTTGGGAAAGGCAAGCACAAACAAAGGCGCATGATAGAGCAATAGCAGAAGAAAACCCAAATCTAAACTTTCCCTTCTATTTGAACCACGAGAAGACAACGTTGTAGTAGTGTTGTAAATGCAAGGGAAGCCCCATGCTCCAACAATTTCAACAATCAAGAGAAAAATTATTCCAATATTTAACCCAAAAACTCTAATCTACTCTATCAAATTTTAGCAAGTAGTAATCAATATGTACGTAATGAAGATATAAGAGTAGAGAGCGTGATTGTTACCTTTATTTTGACATTTGAGGTGAAGTGATTAAAAAGAGTTTTGGAAGTCAAAGAGGGAAATGGGAATGAAACCCATTCCCCTCCCTTATATTCACTTATGATTCGCGACAAACCGCTATAGCGGTTGGGTGGCCGCTATAGCACTATCCTGACCGCTATAGTGGGGTCTAGCTTAGTGGGCGAAAAGAAATCCAGTTGTAACCATCGAGACCAGAAATGCCCGCCTTTTTTTGTTATTCACCAACCCAATATGGCAACATCAATCGCCTTATGTATTCACAACTTCCTTGTCCTTTTTCTCTATAGACAATGGTGCAGAGTTGCATATAGCACAACTATTCTTTACAACTAGCCACTTCTTTACACACTCTTCATGATACTCATGCCTACAGTAAAGAATACCAATATTTTCCTCGTCCTTTTAGTCAGTCTGCAATAATGAGTGTAACATATAAATGTCATCAGAGCTATCTCAAAGAAATAAGCAACAAGAAAAGGAATATAGTTCTACTGAAAAGCAAATAAAGGAAAATGTTAACACCACATAATTGTATACGGGAGTAATAGTCATGCAGAAGCAATGAAGGATGCCTAATGCCTATTTAGTGCTAGAAGCTAACCTCCATATATAATCTCACCCTTGGGTAAAGAAAACGTTTTGTGTCATATGCCATGTATTACCTTTTCATTGACTTATAATCAATATAAGAATATTATGATTTTCTGTAGAGGTAATACCTGGCATATGACACAAACTATTTTCTTTACCCGTAGGGTGAGCTTATGGAGGTTAGCTTCTAGCACTAAATAGGCATTGGACATCCTTTATTGCTTCTGCATGACTGTTACTCCCGTATACAATTGTGTGGTGTTAAGATTTTCCTTGATTTTCTTTTTAGTAGAGATATATTCCTTTTCTTGTTGCTTATTTCTTTGAGATAGCTTTGATGACATTCATATGTCACATATATTATTGCAGACTGACTACAAGGATGAGGAAAAGATTGTCATTCTTAACTGTGGGCACGAGTATCATGAAGAGTGCATAAAGAAGTGGTTAACTATGAAGATAAATGTGCTATATGCAAATCTGCAACATTGTCTACAGAGAAAAAAGACAAGGAGGTTGTGAATATAGAAGGCGACTGATGTTGCCATATTGGGTCGGTGAATAAGATAAAAATGTGGGCATTTCTGGTATGGATGGTTAATACAAGATTTCTTTTCGCCCACTAAGCTGGACCCCGCTATAGTGGTCAGGATGCTGCTATAGCGGCCATCAAGCCACTATAGCAGCTTGTCATGGATCAGAAGGGAATATATGGGAGAATAATATTTTTCATTCCCATTTACCTATTTGATTTCCCAAACTCTCTCTAATCACTTCTCCCTAAACATTGAAATCAAGGTAACAATCACACTCTCTACTCCTATGCCTTCATTAAGTACATACTGATTACTGCATGCTAAAATTTGATAGAGTAGTTTAGAATTTTTGGGTTAAATACTTAACTTTGAAATTTTGTTCTTATTTGTTGAAATTGTTGGACCATGGGACTTCCTTTGCATTTACAACTTTATTACAAAGTTTTGAGTGTACGGATTATGGAGAAAAGGACCGGAAATGGGTTCGAAATAATGGGGGGAGTTGAAGGGTTGTTCATGGATTGAAACTTAGATTCGGGCATGATTGAGGAGTTGGAATGCCCGTATTCTTGCATATTTTGATAGTAAGGTACTTTAGAAAGACTGATTTGTAGTAAAAGCGATGCAAGCATGACTTTTGGGTAAAGGGGTGACACATCCCTTGGAGGCCGGAGACGATGAAGGTGTAACACCTTGAAATTAGGAAAAGAAAGAAATTTACCTGGAGAGGGAGAAGTTGCAAGAGGTGAAGCTGATGTGTCCGCTGCTGTTGTATTGCCAGATAAAGATTGTGAGTTTTAGTTGTCTTGGGGCTTGGATGGAGAGGAAATAGACGGTGATGGGAAATTTGTTATTGTGATTACTGCTATTTCTAATTGAGTTGGCAGATCTGTAACTAGGAGAAGTTTGGGTGTGTGGTCCAAAGAATTTGACATTGTGGTTTTTGTCCATCCCAGGTGAGTTGATATAATAGCAGTATTGGAGAACAATGTTTTAAATGAAAGAATATCCTTACCAAATCACACATCTCGGGATACTATACCTTTGCAAAAATTGGGTCAAAACATTGGTGACAACGATGAGATAATGAGAATCTGAGATAGACACATGGGGTATATTTTGATTCAAGTTTATTTTTGGTGTATGGTTTAAGACATGGATAGCAAAAACAACCAAAAACCCATAGGGAGTTATAATCATGTAATTTTCTAAGTAATCTTTGGAATAAGGATTGGTTATCTAGGTGAGAGGTTGGAAGACAATTGATGAGGATGCATGCAAAAGACCAAAATTGGGGTGGGAGGGATGCCTCACGTAAGGGTGTTCTTGCAGTTTCTACAATGTAACGATGTTGTTGTTTTGCAAGTGTAAATCGTTGAGGTTTATAAGGTGGGGTGGAGAGGTATTGAATGCCATGAAGAGAAAGATAGAATTCAAGACTTTTATACTCACCTCCGCCATCAATGTACAATGATAAAAATTTCGTGTCAAAATATTTTTTCATTATAGGGTGAAATTTTTGAAAGATCTCTTTAACATCTCTTTTCTTTGTTAGTGTGTAGAGCCAAGTGTATTTCGTATATTGGTCAACAAAAATACAACTTCTTGTAAAGAGATAAAACCGTTGATAGCTTCCATAAATCACTAAAAATACTTTGAAGTGGTTTAGAGCTACACAATGATAATTGGGTAACCGGATGTCGATGGGCTTTATTAGACGAACACGAATTACAATAAAATTTTGTCTCACCCATGAAATGGTAGCAAGACGTTGGTGCGAAGTAGTGAGAGGACTGGATGTGGAAATCATGTGAGCTTGGGGATGTGAAACAAGCCACTCATATAGTCCATTGTTGGTCTGACTGTGCACTAGTGGTTTTTGCGTTTTCAAATCCTTCACAACAAAGTCAAAAGGAAAAAATTCAATAGACGTAAGATTGTCTTGACATAATTTAGAAACAAAGAGAAGTTTGCGTTTAATGGAAGGGGCACATATTGTGTGGGTTAGCTTATAAACATTATTTGATGCATTTAATTTAGTAGAACCAATGTGAAAAATGGGAATTTTGTTACAATCACCCATGGAAAAATTCGTGTTACCGTAGTATGGCTGTAGGTTGTGCGACTCTGTTGTGATGTGATGGGTGACTATTGAGTCAACTATCAAGGGGTTAGTTGACTTTGGCTTCAAAGTGATTATGAGTCTTCGAGCGGCAAACATTGGCGTTGTGGCAAATTCTGTTACATAGTTGACATTGAGTAACACCGTTTGGATTTGAATTGGACTGCCATTGTGGTGGAGTGCTTCGAAGAAAATTTTGGCGCCATTGTAGAGAGTTGTTGGTCTATATGTGATTATTGCTATTATTGGAATTGAATTTCGTGGGTGCAGCAAGTGCAACAGTGATGGTACTAGGCAATTTCTTAGCATCCTTGTGGCGAAGGAAAAATTTATAGTCTAGTAGCTTTTCAAACAGTTCCTCATAACAGATAGCCATATTGCGTGCATGAATTGAAATAGAGATCAGATGAAATTCAGAACCTAGACAACTGAGTATTTTGACGATGTGTTCAGGTTGGACACATGATCACCAACAGTGGCTAACTTATGCGAAAAGAACCGAATAGTGTGAAAATATTCAGTGATGGAGCGAGAGCCCTTAGTGACATAGGCAAGCTGATCATGTAAACTCAAGATTCGGGTTTGAGATCTTTTTGCATAAGTGGTATGCAAAGAATTCCAAGATGATTTAGCCGAGTCAGCGGCAACAACAATAGAGATAATAGTGGGTTCGACAGAAGATATGAGGGCACTCTTGATGAGTTGGTCCTGATGGAACCAAGTAAGAAAGGATAATTCGGAGATATATTTGTGCCGATGGTAATCGTGTGATTGGGGACGAAGTGGTTCCATCGAGATGGCCAATGAGGTTGTAGCCATACATAAACATGGAAAATTGGGCTTTCCAAGTGGTGAAGTTGTGACCACCACTTAGTTTGATAGGTAATTGGGACGTGGGATTGAATTGAATGATAATGTTGGTACCCCGCCATGTTATTAGCATTGACATCTCTAAAATTGTTGCCATTCTGATTGGTCATTGTTGCTGATCTGCGTGAGGAGGAGAAAAATATTAGATCATACTTATTCAAGCGTGAATAGTCTTGATACCATATAAAGATTGAATATATGCTGAAAGAGTATATTTTATTACTGAAGGCAATAAGGTATTAGGGATAAGGCACAAGTACTCCCTAGACTATGACCGAAATTTTAGTGACACACCTAAACTTAACTAGGGTCCTATTAGA
>NC_064285.1:10546859-10559296 GCF_019186545.1 Solanum stenotomum
TTTGTGCACCTTTTGTGCTAACGTGACACCTTCAACCACCCAAGTTGGTTGTGTTTGTACACACACGCCTGCCAAGTGTGTAATATTATTCTTAGTCTTTTTTTTTAAATTTTAATTTTAATTTTTAATATTGGTTTTAAAAATATTCTTATTTTCTTTATCTTGTATTTAAATTAATTAACAAACATATTCTTTTGCCTTGTATTTAAACTTTTTTTTTTTTACCTTCATTCATTATTTTTTCACTTTTATTTTTCTATTGATTTTATTTACTCTTTTTATTTTCTTTGTCTTTCCCTTTGATTTGATTTCAAATTTAATTCCAAATATCTCTTATTTAAAATAATTTAATTTCGAATGAATTTTAAAATAAGTGAAGAAAATCAAATAAAACATAAAAAATTGTTAAAATTAAAGGACACTTTTGATTTTTTTTAATAAAAAATACACATAATTTTTTTAAAAATAATTAAAAGTGAAAAGATAAAAAATTAATGAAAGAAAAAAATTAAAAATTTAAAGTGAGAAAGAAATTAAAACAAAAATTTACAAAGAAAGAAATGAAAATAATTAAATATATATAAGTTTTAATATCAATAAATATGTGTACTAACTAATTGTAAAGTTACCAATTAAAAAATGACATGTGTCTAATTTGTTCACTCATCACTTGCCTTCAATAGCTGTGTCTTATCTCAAGGTATTAAATAGAGGTACAGAGAAAATAAGACTCCTAAACGAACTGAACTAAAGTAATCTAAATAAATAAAACTGCTGAACTAACTAATGCAGTATCCTAATAAGACTAAACTACTAACTGATATCTGAACTAACTCGTGATGTTCTAATAGTAATACCAAATCCACCACTTTGGAATTCTCTGGAATGTTAACAAGAAGAATTAGTATTGTGGTTAGGTTCACAATATTTTGAACTAGTGTGAAAGAGTAAACTTACTGGTCGGGGGATGAAGAAACCTGAGAAGAGATTGAAAAGTGAGAAGAAAGCTGCCGCAAAGATCGAAGCTACATGGTGGTTTGGTGTGATGGCAACAGTCATCATTCCGTAGTACGTAAAATATAGAAAGGAGAAGAAGGTCACAAAGTAGAACCAGAAGAATTTAGTTGCTGTCAACTCAAAGCCAACCATTGTGTACACTATAAGAGTGTAGTATGTAGTTTGGATAATAATGTAAGGTATTTCAGAAATGACCTGCGTTACAAACAAATGAAATCGATTTGTGAAATTCAATAAGGTTATAGAAGATAATTTATAAATAAAGGTTACCTGTGCCATAGCATATGCTAATGCTGAGTACATTCCAGCAGCTCCTTCTCGATAAAAGACGGTTCTTCCAATGGCAACAATTGCCTGTACAGTTGAACAATTGTTGATTCCAACAAACAGAACAGCTGTGTACATTACCTCAATGATTGTTGTTAAATCACTGCTAGTTTCTCTGTACCACAGAAACAATATAAAGATGTAAATTAGTCACCTTTTTATCGGTCTCTCTATCTCTACAAGGTACGGGTAAGATCTGCGTACACTCTACCCTCTCCACACCCCATTGCGTACACTATTAGCCCTTTCAGTTTACTCAACCCTGTGATAGAAACAGACCTTTTACTGCCAACTCTCCAGAAAATTGTTCCAACCATGAGTGCTGCAGCTAGGCTAAAGAAGAATCTAACAAGATTATAGTTTGGATTCTCCAGTGAGTCCATCATTCTTTCCATAAGCACGATTTGAACTGTCCCCATGCTGACTGAGAGTACCTTGTAGGAAAATAGAGATCTTCGGCTCCAGGAGGAGGTGCTTGTAGCTCTTTGACGAGAGCTTTAGTTCGTCTGAGTACAACCACATTTATCATGTAAGACATTTTATTTTGAATATGGAAAATATGTTTAGCAGTGTGTTCGTTTTGACTTACTGATACGAAGCTGATGAGGTATAGTATTCAGCAAAATCGATTCCTAGTCGTCTGAACTCACTTCTAACATCCAGGTGGCTGGATTGAATTTCTCTTTAATTTTAGGAACTGCTGGAATTGCCTGTATTAAGTGGCCGAATAAGTATTTTGTCCTTCACTCGTTACCAGGACGAAATAAAGTGGTTCTTTAGAGATTCATGTTGGACACGATATACTTAAGTACCTCAAAATACTCAATAATTTTCTGAGAATGTCGACCTAATGGCCCAGCGTAGATTAGTTGTCCTCCTTTTTTCATAAGAAGTAGCTGATCACAACATAAAAGAACATATTAGAGAAACAGTGGTTAATATTCTAAGAGGCTTTTTCTTCCACCTTTCACAAGTTCTTATGTTTACCTCATCGAATTCTTCAAAAATATCAATATTTGGTTGGTGAATTGTACACACAACAGTTCTCCCAGTATCCACTGTGTTTCTAACGGTTCTCACAACAATAGCCGCTGCCCTTGCATCCAGACCAGACGTTGGTTCGTCCATGAATATAATTGAAGGATTGGCAACAAGCTCAACTGCTATGGTCAATCTCTTTCTCTGTTCTGCTGATAAACCAGTAACTCCTGGAAGCCCGACGATTGCATCCTTGAGATTGTCTAGCTCAACCAAATCCATTACTTCATCCACAAAAATCTGGAAAGAACATTGTTTTAGTATTTAAATTATAAAATGATTGTAACTTAAGCAGATTTTAGGCTCGTACCATCTTATCCTCATTGCTGACTTCTTTAGGAAGCCGGAGGAAAGCCGAAAATATCAATGATTCATGGACAGTTGCTTGAGGTGAGTGTATATCAGTTTGTTCACAATAACCTGAAACTCTAGCAAAGGTTTCTTGCTTCTTTGGAAACCCGGATATTCTTACGTCACCTTCAATATAACCACCTGTTTTTCTTCCTGCTAGAACGTCCATGAGTGTAGTCTTCCCTGCTCCACTGACTCCCATTAAAACAGTCAAGACTCCTGGCCTAAACGCACCGGTTACTCCACGAAGTAGTTGGAGTTTGTCCTCAGACACTAGATGGTCCTTCATTTCCTGAAAAAATTGATAACCAAAGTTTGATTCTTTTGTATAAGCATTGTCTTTAGGCTGATTAATATGATACGCAGCTCGAGCCGTGTGTATTTTAAGTATAATTTGTTGTGGTATTTAAGGACAATATGAGAGAATAATGTGCCTCTTACAGGTGTCATGTCTATAAAATAATTCACATTGTCGAAGGACATTGCCAGAGGGGTAAATGGAAGAATCATTCCTTTCTTTGCGTCATCATTTATGTGAACGCCTTTGGATATGGCACAACAACTCATACACCGGATTTTCTTTTCTCCTGCCAAAAATGGTATAATTATAATTAAAATTTATATCACAGAAGAGATATTGTTCATCATTTAGCTCTTCATCATTTTTAAGTTATGTTCATTTGTTATAACGTCTTAGGGATTCCTTGCCTTCTTCTTGATCACCTTCCACATTCCTTGCTTGCTTTTTGGATATAATAGCTTGTGGTTTCCCTGTAGCTGTAATATTGAACATACAATTTAATAAGCTTAGATTACACTGAATGGGAAAAAAAAATACTATAATTCCTTTTAAAGGAGTAAGAACAAGAACTCACAATTGAGGTACATTAACGCGAAAGTGAAAAGAATGTTATAGAGAATTGTGAACCCCAGTAGTGCAGCAGTGCCTATCCAAAACCATCTTTTTTCGTGGAAGACTTCAAAGTTTTTCATCACTTGCACGCCTAACGTCGCTGTGTTGTCTGAGGCCTGTGAATTTTGTACTTCATGGTGAATGAAGTTCACTTCATGTATAGTTTTGTTTAGTAATATGGCAAAATCAGGTGACAGACAAGGGTATTTAGAACATACATATTTGCTCATCCACCTTTGAGCAAACATCTCATTTATAGTTAAGGTGTTGAACCCGTAGGAAAAAGGTGAAATCCAAAAGCCCCATCTCCACCAGTTTGGAATGGATCCTGTCACAAGTAACCAATGTTCTATCAGTAAATCAAATTTGGTGCCTCCTTCATTTTGTCCTTCATCTTTGCTATCTTACAATTTATTGCCTATGTGTGAGTTAGTTCTACTTGTCTAGTTTAACACGTACCATCATTTGCATGTATCACATCCGTGAACTAACCTTTAGGGAGGATAAAAGCACCCAATAGGAACACCAGAAGGAGAGTGAGAGATCCACCAGTATGTGCAAAACCATCTTTCTACAAACTCCTGCGATGAGCCTAAATATTCCAGTAGCCATTTGTTGGATCAGAAATATCAACAATAATTGCTTGAAGAACCTAAGCAAGAAAGAATAAGTTAGTACAATACATTTGCAACCTAAAGACACTCATTGTGGTGTGTTTTCGTCATGGTTTATGTGTCGTCTGCGCAATCAATGCACTAAGTTAGTACCATTACATTTGCAGCCTAGATTCAAAATTCAAGTATAAAAATGAAAAATGAGTGAAATGATTGTTGAATTACCTGCTAGCTTTAGGGGCAAAGCCTATGGTATAATATGTGGTGGCCGTCCATACGACAGACTCAAACACAATTATTGGTACTTTCAGGAGAATAGTTGGTAGAGTGAATGCCCAAGGTGGATAGAAGAGGTTGTCCCTATGCTTGTAGAACACGGGAAGTCTCTGTATGGTAAGTGAAAGTTCAGAATAACCGTTGAACATATTAACGATCATTCCAAATAATAGTGCACCAATGTAGATATAACCATCATCTTCATTTGTAATGTGTATGTCACTCCTAAAGAACACGGTTGATGCAATAATCGCAACAATAATTATTTGGACAGTCTTGAAAATATAGACAAAAGAGTTTCTCTTGATCAAAAGCCATTCCTTGTCGAAGTTGGCCTTTAATAGCTCTAGTGCTGGAACTGTGTACTTTTTGAACACTAGAGCTGCTTTGTGACTTCTTGATCTTTCGTAAGGAATTGAGAGTTCATTTTCTATCCGTAAGCCCACGTGGAAGTGCTTAAATATTCTTTTTCCAAATTCAGTTACTGAAGTGTACTTGTATGGCTTGCTTCTATCTTCCCAGTATTGCTCTTGGTCCTTTCTTGATATGACCTATTTGCAGGTTTAAACGTTAGATTCTTATGTATATATATACAAGGTTCACATTTCATATGTATCCACACTTGGGGCTTGCGTAGAAATGTATATTGATATTCCTATCGGATGATTACCTCTTGCAAGAAGTCAGCAACACCTTTTCTCTCTGGACATTTAAAACCACAGCTTTCAAAGAACTCGAGGACATGTTCACAAGGGCATTGATAAATAATCTCGCCTTCTGATAAGAGAATGATATCGTCAAAGAGATCAAATGTCTCAGGAGCAGGCTGAAGGAGGGACATCAAGATGGTGGCATCTGTGAGATGTACCATCTGTTGTAAACATTTTACTATCTGAAATGTCGTTGAGCTGTCTAGTCCATTAGATATCTCGTCCATGAATAGTGTTTTTGTCGATCCAACAATCATCTCCCCTGCATCAAGCTCAAATTAAATCATTAGCTCATTGCATTTTTGTTTTGGAAGTATTTTAATTTGTCATCTGAAAAAGTTCTATAGTAATAATACGGAATGTAGGAAGATGGAAATAACCTGTGGTGAGACGCTTCTTCTGTCCACCTAAAATGCCTCGTATCATTTCATGTCCAACAATTGTGTCTCGACATACATCAAGTCCCAAAATCTGCAACATGCTTTCCTAAATTAGATAGCGCAAATTCAGCTGCAACATAAATACACTTCATTTCTTCCGCTCGATTTTAACAATTTTTAGGAGAATCGAATAGTCATTTGATTTCATGATTTGTTATCAGCATAATCCAAATTGATTCGTGAAATATTGTACATGTTTTAAGAACTTTCCTCCATGTTATGTTACGTCTACACCGTCAAATTTTAGTGCCTTGAATCATTATAGTTTTCACTTGGAGAATCAATCACTCACCCTGAGCATATAATCGGTAATGAGACTGCTTTCGACTCCCTCCACAGCAGTCGCCTATAAAAATTAGTATTCTGTTGTGCATTCAAATTGGGAGAGAAATTTCGGAAAAAGAAAAAATGAGTTTCTAAGAACATGATCACAACCCTCATGAAAAGATCTATTTCCGCCTCTGGGAATATTCCAGCTTCCGTTTCCCTCTTAGGAAGTTCCTCCAGAAGTTCTAAATTATAGAATCAAATTTTACTGAAAAATAACGAAAAGAATGAACTGATTTGTGAGAACTGAAAAATACCAAATCGGAAGCCAACCCCTTGGCATCGAGCAGAGAAATCCAAGGTCTCTTTCACAGTCATTTCTCCAACATGAATGTCATTTTGGCTAATGTATGCTGATGTTTTTTGGGGTACAAATTCCTCGAGATCATAGCCATTGTAAGTGATTTCTCCTCTAACCTTGCACCGTAAGTTATAATAATTAATGTTTCTTGTTTAATCAAATTACAATACATTATATGCAGACTATTATGGACATTGCACTCAAGTAATAACCTTTAAGGTATGGTCTAATTTTCCAGCCAAAGCCAACAAAAGGGTCGTCTTCCCAGAGGAAGGCGGGCCTAATAGAAGGGTCATCCTGTGGAGCAAAGAAGATTCAAGTCAGAATTGGTATAGTGAAACATGTATAGTATGCATTTTTTATTTCCCGTATATATATGTAAGACAGATCGCACCCTTTGCACCGAGATTTAATTGACATGTCAATGTTGGAAATGTACCAATTTGACAAAAATGTATGGCTTTTTCTTCTATTAAAGATCAATTACCTAGAAGGTTTGATAATCCCATAAACATCTTTTAAGTATGGTGAGTTTGGTTTTTTCAGCCATCCTAATCCTTAAACAACTCAGAGAAGATTCAGCAATGTTTCTAGCTGCATTCAGTAGCGTCGGAAGAGCTCTGTCTCCGATATAGCAATCTGTTTCTATCGTTAGGTGCTCGAAACGAACCTCCACTGTAGGAAGGTTAATTCCTACTCTGCAATCACAAAATAAATCATGAATACTAAGGTAATCAAGAAAAGTGTGTCCCCTCTAACAGTTTTAAGTTTTTAGATCGATGAGATGATATATATAGCGTGATTCAGTATGATGTATCATTTCATCTAAAAAAATTATAATGTTAAAGAAAACACAAGCCTTATTCTTTTTGAATCAATGCATAACTCGGAACTATACTACTACTACTACAAGAACGACATATCCAGTATATTCTCACACGTGGGGTCTACGAAGGGTATGTGTATACAGACCTTACCTCTACCTTTTTGGAAGTAGAGAGATTGTTTCTGATAGACCCTCGATTCAAAAGACTGGAATTACTGAAGTGAACTTAAGTACATATTATATCTATCGATTCGATTTCTGAACTTCCTCAAGAACTTCTCATTGTCTTCCTCGGCAACCTTGAAATGCTTATCGATAAATTGTTGTTGCTCATGTATTCCAAGCTTCCGAACATCAACTTCCCTGTTGTAATCCCCTTGATTATTCTCATTCTCCGCGTAAGTTTTAAGGATTGTCTTTCTTAAACGATCGTAAGTAGGTAATTTCTCTAGAGAGCAGCCCACTTAAGAGCTTCTTCATCTTCCTCAACACTAATGCTCATCTGCATGCTTCCAATTGGAGTACTAAACACTTCTTCCATTTTTTTAAAAACTATATTTTTTCACCTAGAGTAACAAAAAATAAAATCGTTCTTGAATTTTAAGTGCAAGAAAAACAAAGAGAATGTGTTATAAAATGATAACACGAATAATTGACACCAACTTGTTTGGAATTGAGAAGTAAAATCCGGTCAATTGTCGTGTTGTTGATTTTTAGGAGTAGTGCTTCTTCTCCTATATATGTTGTTAAGGAGATGCAAATATATAGAAGAGAAATAGCTCTAATATATAGATGAAGAAATAAAATGCAAGAATATGTAGTGTGAAAAGAGACTACGTATTCATTAGTTCATGCTATAATGGATAAGATATATGTTTATTTTTATGGGTGACTTGCTCTGTCTCTCTATATATATACATATGGGAAATAGCATTTTTTATATTCCTTGTTATTATCTTATTTCGATATTGATCGTTGTTTTATTTGATTTAAATATTCAATAAATCAAAATGTGTGATTTTGGTTCTTTAAGTTGACCGATATGATGTCAAATATTTAACAGAATCTGTGTTTAAAAAATATACTTCAAAAAAATATAAAATGCTATTGTTTTTCACTCTTGGCTGAATTATTACAATTCAATCTCTTTATCGTAAGAAACTTTATTCTTTGCCTTATTTGAAGTTATAATATACGTAGTCAAATAACACAAGGATTAAAACTAAAATAATGCAATAACTCAAATATCAAAATCGCAATGTATCCATATATTTGAATATTTGGTGACTGTTTTTGAGAAAGTGTTTCACTTTTCTTTTTTTTTAGTGTTTCACTTTGTTATGGTTGTCAACAAGGGAATTTGGAAATCCCCGTCCGTTTCTCCATATTCTAAAGGAATATATGCGAATCCTTAAGATTGACAATTATATACTATACTCTACTATATGGAGTATTTTGTTTGCTTTGATGTCTGCTTCTGTTTTTCTTTCCTCACGTTTTTATTAGTTTTGACTAAGAGTGGCAAATGAGTAGGTTGAGTCTAATATGAATTGATCAAAAACGAGTTAACTAAAAATGAGTAAAATATTTAACTCAATTCATATTTTAAATGGGTAAAAACGAGTCACCCAATGAATAATATGAGTAAATATGAATATCCATATTATTATAGGGAACATGTTAAAAGCTTCAAAAGTAAAAACTTTTACTCACTCCCCCGCCCACCCCACTACCCCCTACCACCCCCACCCCAGCCTCTTCCCAAAAAATAATTTGTTTTAAAAAAACCATTAGATTTTTTCCTTATCCCACTCATCACTACCTCCTACCCTGACCACCTACACTTCAAAAAAAAAATTAATGTCACCTTTCTTTCTTTTATAAATGAGCCTCTTTTATCCATTTAACTATCCAGTTTTATATAAGTAATATGAGTTTGATTCGTTTTTTATCCATTTTAAATGGATTGGTATCCAACTTATTTAAGATGGATAATTTGAATAGGTACACATATAAATTACCCATTTTGTCATTCCCAATTTTGACCTTGAAACTGAAGAATATATTGTATAGAGAATTCAGAAACAACGTTAGTTTGAGCCTTACTCTGTTTGGATGGCTATTACTTATTACATACGTATTATTTTATAATACAACGTATGATATTTGTTTTGTGTTTTATTGTATTTGTATATAATTAAATATAATGTTTGAATAATTGAATAGATCGTATCGTTCTCGATCGTTACATAACATCATATATTAATAATTTGAACAATAATCTTATAAAAAAATTAGGGTGTGGAATAAAGCTACAATAGAAAGGTGGAGTAAAGGAAAAAATAGGATTATTAAATAATAAGCATAGACAAAATAAGAAGAAATAAAAAGGTAACAACACGATCACGCGAAATCGGTCGTTACACAAAATGAAGTTTTTCATCGTTATCTTAAATGATACGATACAATAAATTTAAGTAACAATCAAAACAAATATTGTATTTAAATTAGCAATAAAAGTGATAGTTTACCTAATTGCCAAATGTAGCAACAATTTTCTTAAAAACACTCGCATTTACTCTATATATGTTGTATATATATGTTTATATGTTGTATATATATGTTTTCTCCGTATTGATTTGTTTGCTTTGTACCAGAGCGAACAAATACAAAGCAAAGTGATATATGTTGTTCAACCTGTATTACTAAGATACTTAGAACAATAAATTTGAAAAACTTGTTAAGAAACAATAAAGTTTAAAGAGTATTTTTAAAACTAAAAAATTAAAACCAGTAAAGAAAATAGAATCAGAAACATATTAGAAATAATATAAAAATATTTTTCTAAAAGAAGAAAATCAAGGTCACTGAATGTACGGAGTATTCCCTATGATAGAAAGATCATACTCATCGGTATATCGGTACCTAAAACCACAGTGCCAACAAACTATTCAACAACAGTAAAGTACACTTACGATTGTAGATTTAGTAGTAGAAGAAAAAGTCCATAAATTCAATATTTTTTTTTAAAATAAGAGGAAACCCCTCTATTTATAGATAACAAAGGGTAGTGTGAACAAATGTTTATTGTGTCTTATTGGAAAGGTCACAACTCTTTGTAAAAGTCACAATTTTTCATAAAAGTTACAATTTTTCATTAAAGTCGCAACTTTTCATAAAACTCACAACTCTTTATTTTCCATTCATACCTTTTAAAACCCAACAATACATTGATACAACCCCAAGCAATTAAATACAGAGTGAAACAAGTAAAACTCAAACTCTCGCTATGTATTATACTTTTTAGTATTCTCGCTATTTCAGACACGTGCATATAATTTTTCCTATATATATAGTCCTCTATTTATCACAATTTACGCGACATTTTTCATTTTAGTTGGCTGTAAAAAGAATGATATTTTTCTATATATAATAATAATTTGACGTTAGACTTTCATTTTTTTAGTGAGACGATTTATAGCCACATGAATATATGTGACTTATTTTAGATTCAAATTTCAAAAAAAAATTCTTTCATTCTTAAATTTTATACCAAATCAAATATCGTCACATAAGACAACGAGGCTACTTTAGTAACAAGACACTAAAGAAAAGAGGACATACTATTGCACTAAACATTATATCCGTTCACCAGAATTGGATTGATTAATTGAGAAACATTTGATTACGATCATTCCAATAGATTTATGTCAAGAAAGTGTAATTCTTGCTGATACTCTGCAGTTTGACTACTAAGGTATTTTAGATATTCCTTTTGTTTTTGAAATACAATTTTGTTGTTTATGATATGACAATGTTAAAAACAAAGAAAATTCAAAACCAAAATCCCATACATATACTCCCTCCTTTCCTCCGTTCATCTTTACTCGCTCATGTTTTAGTTGACAAACCCTTTAAAAATACTGAATAGAAGGGTAAATCTATCACATCATTTCTATTAATTATAAGTCAGCTAATGTTGAAAAATGAATAATACTTAATAATAAGGATAAAATAAATACAAAGTAGTAAATTATTTCTTGTTTTTTCAAACAGAACAAATAAAATTAGACAACACTGAACAAGTAAAGATGTTGTAGAACTAGTTGTTTGTTAGAACTAAACGATTGTAACAATCTTAGCAAAATTTAATTATCGTATTTAGCTAAACTCGCACTATTTATTTTAGAATGTTAAATATGATTTAAATATTTGCGGTTTATTCAGTTCGCTCGAAATTTAATGAGTTTGGGACCTTTGGGCTGATTTGTTTAAAGTGATCTTCATTTTTACTCAATATGTACTAACACAATTTTAATCCACTAAAATTTATGTTAATTTTAATTTACTATTTGAGATTTACTTTGATTTTCTTATTTATCTACTTTTCTGGTACTATGTATCTTATAAGTTTGATATTGTAAAAACTCACCGTATCACAATAGCACAATTCTCATATAATGCAAACAATAACCATTTTTTAATTAGTACATAATAAGATTTCAATAATTTTCAAAAGTTTAAAAAAAAAAAAAAAATTGAACGAAGGATACTTTTAAACAAAAATAAAATACATGGCTAAATCTAGATCTCGTATTGAAATATTTTGATCTATAAAATTCATTATGTTTTTGCATTTTGACAGAGCTAATGGCTCATTATTTCATGTTGAAGCTTTGCCTGAATTAAGAACTAATACGGGACTATATTTCAATAACAAAAAAATTAATAATCCGAAAAAACGGAAATACCATGAGGTGTAATTTAAAATTATTTTCAATAGAAGAAGGTAAATTTAGACATTTTTTGTGTATAAAAAGTATTCATATTTGTCCTATTATATTTTATTCAAAATGACATCGTACAAAATTGAATAAGATGATTAATCTTTTTTACTCTAATTTAGAGCCTGTTTGGATGGGCTTTAAAGCTGGTCAGTTTTTGACTTATTAGAGTGTTTGGCAATTATCAAAGTGACTTATTTTAAGTCAAAAATGACTTATTTTAAGCCAAAAGCTAAAAGCTAGGGGGGGAGCTTTTTTTTTTTTTTAACTTAAAAACCCTTTTATGTTGACCAAATATATTACCTTTTTGCCCTTAATTCTTTTATACAATTGGCCATATTGAATTATTATTATTATTATTATATTATTATTATTATTATTATTATATTATTATTATTATTATTATTATTACTATTACTATTACTATTATTATTATTATTATTATGTTTATTATTATTATAATAATAATTATTATAATAATAATTATTATTATTATATTATTATTATTATGTG